>NC_059207.1:8739408-8879408 GCF_020615455.1 Coregonus clupeaformis | reverse complement strand
GAATAACAGATGTTCATTCCGATATACACTTTCATAATTATCAAGTAATCCCACCACAGGCACAATTTACCAACAGCACGCACCTCGCAAACCACAAGCCTTACTATAAATGACAGTGTCCTGGTAATCAATGATGAGGAATGAAGCAGATCATCAGCTTGAATCAGACAAGGCAGAGCAGCAAACCCAGGAAAGCACTACTGCCGTAATGGCTAGCATTCTATTTGGCTGCCATAATAATATCACTATGGTTACAGTAACCACCACCCATTTCAGCACGGTAAACACCCCCCCACCAAAAGACACCATAGTCTACAGATGAGTTAAAGAAGGGAAAGCAAAGCAATTAACATGGCAGACGACCAGCGTGCGATCTGTGTTAATGTGCTAAATACAGTTAATACCCTGCACCTTTACCTCCCATCATCACAACATGTGAAGAGGCACATCTATTGCAAATGCACACTGAGAGAACTAGGAAAATGAATATGCTTGACGCCACATGACTTAATCCCCTTTACAACCATTCTGTTAATGTGTTTCAACATTCAGACGGAGGAGGAGGAGGAGGAGGAGGAGGAGGGGGGGGGGTTCCTTTAGATTTTCCCTGAAGAAAAAAGAGAGGAGAGAGGATTTCATGCTTGTCCGGTGGAATTATTACGTTTCCCGTCAAATGAAATGCTATGAAACGCTTCCTGCTGTCTTCAAAAGCGCAGGGCCGTGGTTAAAGGTAAGGGATGCTGATAAGGACTGTGTGAATGGTCACCTGGTGGAAGGATACACGTCGGGAGACGGACAAGACGAGGCCTTCTGTAATGTGACTGATCCGACTATGGCTAGTGTGCCGTATCGAGAGCCAAGACCTCACATGAAGGCTGATTCGCAAAAAGCATTAGAACCATTTACAGCAATGGATTCAATGTTCACCACACATAGGAAGAGAGCAGGGTTGAGGTCAATACCATTTCAATTGCTGTCAATTCAGAAACTAAACAACATTTCTATTCAAATTCCAAATGTTCCTAATTAAAAAGCATTGAAGAGAATTGGAATTGGAATTTCCGTGTAGTCCCTGAATTGACTGGAATTGAGCCCAACCCTGCAAGAGAGGTTTGATTTAATGTGAAAAAATACCTGTATTCACTGATCATAGGAAATGGTTGTGAATTCAAATGAAGTGTGTTGGGCGTTCACTAGTTTGCTTGTCACTGAGCAATGAAAAATCCCCCCAATAAAAAAAATTAAGAAATAAAATGCAACAAAGAAACAGCTCAACTGTAAACTACCATTCTACAATGACAGAGCAAATAAGAGTGACAGTTTTGCTTTTGCTCCAGAACAGTATGTAACCTGGCGAGCGTGCTGTGTTTTGCAGCATGTACTGTCTACTCCCCTCACGGCTGAGCTAGCACAAGCAGCAGGCTCGTGCTGCTACTGCTCCATCCACTGAAATGTGGGGATTTCATTCCTCCATGCTGGCCCTGCTTGACTAGCCACACCCCCCAGGCCCCGCATCTTTTTTCTTCTGCTAACGGTTTTGATCTTTCTCCACGCTCCACTGAACGCTTGCAACTCATTATCAACAAATTCTGTCACTTGGGAAGCAGACCATCTTTTTTTTTTTTGCAGAGGGGGCATGTTTTCGTTTTTCAAATTGCTTCAATGCTCAATACACAAACTCATTCCGTATTTCTTTCTCTCTCTCTCTCTCTCTCTCTCTCTCTCTCTCTCTCTCTCTCTCTCTCTCTCTCTCTCTCGCTCTCTCTATCTCTCTCTGTCATTTCAGTTTTAAAAAAACTTGCCTACCAAATACAAATCCGGACTAGACTCCAGTGCATATTTATTTTATTTAGCCAACTAGCCATAATTCATTTATCTGAAACTTTCCTTCAATGCAAGTGCAATGAAACAAAAAATATATTTTAAATATCACTGTCTTCACTGTACTTAACCAACTTGCCTTGGCATCCGTATTGACTAGCTTGCACTTAGACACATTCCTTGTTCTGAAGGGATGATTGTGTTAGAGACTGAGTGCAATGTTAAGAGTCACTCTTCCACTGCTGTTTAACAGCACTACAGTTTCAGCGGTCTGAGGCAGACACTTATCCAAAGGCCAATGAAATTCAACAACAGGCTCCCTGTCGAGTGAGCAGCCCATCCCCTCTCAGTGTGGATGAGATCCAACAAGGCTAACAGGCCATGCACAGGTAGCAACGGAGGAGAATGAAGCGTTCACAATGGGAGGATATTGCAATCGATGATAGACTGCAAGACGCCACAAGGCCTCACATTCAGTGCCAGTCCTCTCCAACCTCTCCCTGTGAGGACATGGTATATGGAGACTGGGGGTTCCGTTCCAAATGGCACCCTATATACTAGTGCACTATAAAAGGGAATAGGGTGCCATTTGGGATGAAGACTGTGCGGCTGAGGGACATGCCGCGGCGAGCTCATCAAATGGCTGGCTAATTGGTTAATTGGCTGATTGGCGTTTCAGCTGGAAGTCACTCAGGCTAACACTCCTCTGGTGATAGACGCTTCGATCCAATAACACACCATTTTGGCCTAATAGGGTTCAGGGGGAAATGTCTATAGACCACATGCTGTTTCTGGGAGCAGGAAATCAGGCCATGGCCAAGAGGAGAAATGCTCTGGTAAAAGTCAAGATTTCAGACTTTGTGCTTTTACTGCAATTGACTTATTTTACTGTATTTACTGTATTTTACCATGCATATTGGGTAGCAAAAGTGTCATCCACATATCTAAATGGCAAAAAAAAAAGCTTTACTACCGTTTCCAGAAAAGGAGTTGACAAATTTCTAGAACGATGGCAGTAATTGAGCACAGATAATAATTTGAATAAAGTTGCAATTAAACTATCTGACATAATAACACCCAGCTCACAACGAAAAACAATTATCCTTCAATAAAACAGAACCTTGGATCATCGAGCAATGCTGTCCCTGCCATTAGAAAATAATGGTTTCAAACCCCAAGTGCCAATTTTGTTCAATGCCGTTGTATTGTCTTATAAAGTAGCATAATTGGGATAATTTACAGCGTATATTTTGCCGCCTCTGGGACAAGCAGTAACAAAGTAGAAACAGTTCATCTGGGGTTTTTGAAAACCGACAAACAAATGGACAGAGTGTTTTACGAGCTTGGCCAAGGCTGTCTGTGGAGAACCACAGCACAAGTTATGTAACAGCTGATTAGCATAAACAGAAGTGTACAGTTATGACATCATAAGGCTGTCTGTGGAGAACCACAGCACAAGTTATGTAACAGCTGATTAGCATAAACAGAAGTGTACAGTTATGACATCATAAGGCTGTCTGTGGAGAACCACAGCACAAGTTATGTAACAGCTGATTAGCATTAACAGAAGTGTACAGTTATGACATCATAAGGCTGTCTGTGGAGAACCACAGAACAAGTTATGTAACAGCTGATTAGCATAAACAGAAGTGTACAGTTATGACATCATAAGGCTGTCTGTGGAGAACCACAGCACAAGTTATGTAACAGCTGATTAGCATAAACAGAAGTGTACAGTTATGACATCATAAGGCTACGTCATGTTAATGTGTGCGCTGGTGACATGCACAGTATTGGCTATTGAACAGTAAAGGCACAGAATACATATCCAATTAGGTTTGATGACGTACCTAGCACAACTCAACCCTCAGTGGATTACGTGGTGGCCGCCTCTAATGATTAGATTACGTGGCAGCATCCTTGCGACAACCAAGGGCACTGTGGATGGGGTTAGAGGAAGCTGCGGCTCTGAGCATTGTGGGTTCAATCACAGTGCTAAGCACTGTTTTTTCAGTTTTGTTTTTTCTATTTGAACCCTAACCATAACCCTAACCTTACAGCAGTGTTGTAGACCACATATCGAGTGTCTTGGTCTTGTCTCTGTGTCGGATACATTTGTACTCGGTCTTGACAGTGAGGATTCGTAATTACTTCCCAAGACCAGCCGAGGCCAGCGGAGTAAAAAAAACCTCATAATTATCAGCTTCCATTCAGTCAGAGCATAAAACCACTTCACCAGGCCGAATATATACACTGCTTTCTTCAAACATGAATATCTTAACAGTCTGTATATCTATTATAGACATGTTTGCGCAGTGGCGAACCTATAGGCCTTCAATGTGGTCCTCTGTAGCTCAGCTGGTAGAGCACGGCGCTTGTAACGCCAAGGTAGTGGGTTCGATCCCCGGGACCACCCATACACAAAAAATGTATGCACATATGACTGTAAGTCGCTTTGGATAAAAGCGTCTGCTAAATGGCATATTATTATTATTATTCAATGTGTGACACGTTCGTGATTCTGAAAGGACAGCAACCGTAATACCAGCGCACTCATGTAGGAGAGTGCACTTTTTGTAAAACACAAAGGGCCAGTGGTGTAGTGGAGGGTATACGCAGGTATAAACCGTACACCCCCTTTTTTCCCATCTTGATCTGGCTAGCGTTAGTTGTTGATCTTGTATTGTTGATGTGCATAACTGAGGGTTGTTTGATCAATAGGACTGTAAAGTCCCCAAATGTAAGAGGACTCCCATGGTGTTTATATATTTGCAGAAACCCATTCAGGTGTATTTTGTGGCTTTTGGCTTGTTTGTATAAAGGCCTACTGTAGCTCTGATTGGCTATAGCGCATCGGTCTGTGTAGACTCTGGTCCTGGACAAGACAGATGTTTTTATTCTGTTTTATTTACTGCAGTGTCTATTAATTGTCCAAACGCTTGGCCGCTTTCCCTCTGTATATTGCTATACAATTTTTACAAATGCCTTAGTATACATAATTCCCAAACATTCTAAGAATTTATGAAAACGTGAAAATGACCATATCTAAGTGGTCGCTTGTCAGATTTCTTTTTTAAGTCTTATATTCTTCCTGGGGGTGTATATGAACAGATTTTACTAAGATTTCTTTTATTTTTTATTTTTTTCTTCTTCTTTGGGGGGATGGATCAGCTTAATATTGCAGATAGATTGTATCTTCTATCAATGTAATTGTCTGCATCACTTCCAATCCCCCATGTTTTTTATATATATACTCCCCTTTATTACTTTTCAACCCCGCCATCCTTTCCCTACTTGGAGTAAATTAGTGAACAACAATGCCCAGGCCTCTACTTCCGATCTATACTTACTATCTACACCTTATGGACAGAGTTAATTTTACAATAATTCTATTATATATATATAATTTTTGTTTTGCTCCTGAACTTCTTCTACTCTCAACCTCTCCGATCATTTTCATGATGTCCATCCGGTTTGCTTCTATATGCCATATCTTTCTAACTGTGCTCTTTCCCAAAAGCTCCCAACATACAACCTATATACTTATTATGGACACAGTATGCTTACATTATTAGCTATCTTTGTTATTATTTGTTGTTATTTGTTATTAGTCCCATCCTTCAACTCTATTAAATACCTCCCATCTATCTCTTAACACCATCCATATAGGATTTCTATTTGCCATATATATTTCAACCGTACTGTGATGTTTTACAAAAGTTCTGAACCTTTCTATTCTCATTGCTTCTACAGATTGTGAATTATAAATAAAAAAAATTGCTAAAAGTATTATTATATTATTGATTGATTGACTATGACTTTTCAGATCACCCAGTAATGCTATCTGCAAGGTTAGCTCCAGGTAAATATTGCAATCCTTTAGCCATTCCTGGACCTGTGTCCAAAAACAAGCTACAAAACTTTTACCCAAGATTTCTTGTTGCTCAAATTTGTCAGTTCCACTTTAAATGCATCAATGTTTCAAACACATTAGTTATTTTCAAAGAGATGGCTAACAACAGCAAGCGCACTGTAATATATATATTTTTTATAACTAAACCAAGATAGACCACAGCCTGTCGTTTCAAACGGGAACAAATTAGTCATAGTGGGCAGAACAAGCAAGTAGGTGGGCAGAGCCAAGCACGAGCTAGCGAGATTCTATTGGCTCGTTCTAGCATACATGTGCATATTTCTGTTAGGGAATGCCTACTCTGTGAAGTGTCCGTGTGCAATAACTCAATTCGCCTTTGCTCTCCTAAACAATGCAATTTTTTTTTTAACTTTGGCAAAGTCTACATAACTTAGTCCTGTTCGTAACAGATTCTAGTTTTGGGAACAGAAACTTGTATTGAGATCAAATGTTTCATCGGTGAGAAAATTTGCAGAATGTCGGCCAAAATCCATCTCGTTCCATCTTCTCCCACTGCCGGCCACTGGGCTTCCTCTCACTACCATATTTGGTAGTGAGTGGAAATGCCAGGCGGATGCTTCACATTTATACATCCGGTGAAATATCTGTCTCATTGTTCTATCTGTGGTTCCACCCACCAGATGATGATAATTTTAAACTTAGCTTCTTGTTGAAAGTTATTCTTAAAAAGGGAGAAGCTAACAAATTAGCAACAACATCCTCTTTGATAACACCTGCTGCAGCAAATTAGCCGACAACAAAAGCTAGCTAGCTAGACCGTGGGAAAACTACTGCTCGCTGTTGTGCAGTGACCTGTTTGGCCTTCAAGAAGGCAGAAGTTTCCATAAGTGTTTGTTAAAACGGTCCCACCCATTAAGTCAAAATGTGATTGGTTGATTCTACTGTCACTCCAAAATGTTGCCCTAATACAGTTGAATGGCAGATGCCTTTCAACTGATGCCTTTCAGATGCCTTTCAACTGTAGCTTCTGATGGCCTAGCCAATGGCTGACTTAGCTAACTAGATTTATCTCCCTAGAGACCAGCAAAGAAAAATATGATTTGATCTTTTTTTGTCTTCAGTGTTAACCCTTTCCTTTCCAACACAAACTGAAGAGATTAAATCAGAACATTATTGAAAATAATAATATCATTATAATAATATTCTTATAATAATTATTTTATAAATGCTTAGGGTTCAAAGGCCCATTGTTCCCCACTGTGTTTGGGTTAGTAATCATTTGTAGAGTGGTTCTATTTTCTCTCAGCATGCATTTTTTTTACTATTTTGAATGTCTAAAGAATCCATATGTTGTTCTGAAATATGAACAAAGAAATAATGGACATTTTTTACTCTTATTATGGTGGTGATTTGACAAAATTACAATCATGGTCTTGAATTGGACTCGCATTTTTCTGGTCTCGGTCTCGGACCCCTTCCGGTCTTGGGTCTTGAATCGGTCTCACTTTAGGTGGTCTCGAACACAACACTGCCTAACCGGGTTAACACTTGATTGTTAACCCAACGATCTAGTGTCCTGGAAGTAATAAAATCATTCTGACGAGTGAACATTCCAAAACAAATGACGGTATGTATTTGTCCGTTTCAAAATTCGACATGTGTGGTCGTAATTCTGGAGGTTGCGTTGAGCTAGCGTCCATACACTTCTGTGTATTGCCTTTGGTTAGAAATCCTTGACATATGTGTCTAGTTTCTCATTGGGAGGATACTTTCTCTCTCCATGGTTGGGATTTAACAATGTTAAAATTAATCCTTACTGTAAGGGAAGGGATGTTGTAGTGAACATCTTTTGAAAGTTTAACTGAGACTTCCACTGGGAGACGCACTGCATTAATATTTGATCTTGGCTAAAAGTTGTCTTTTAATCTCTGTATAAGGAGTGTGTGCCTATAAGCCGGAGATATACGCCCATATGAGGCTGTTTGTAAAATGCCAGTTTGACCCGCTCCACTTCCTCCACACAGTATTCCTGGGCTCTATTGCTTAACAAGTCGGCTATTGTATCTATTGTATCCGTAACATCTTCTCCAAGAGCTAGGCCCTTTTTCACCTTGTGCTTCGGGTGGGACACGCGACACAATGTTTTCTTTCTTTCTTTCTCTCTCTCTTCCTTCCATCCGCTTTCTTTCATCCTCTCTTTTATCCTCCCGCTGTTCTTTTTTCCGTTCACCGTGTCTGTGTTTTCGCCCGGACTCAGCTGTGAGGGGGGTGAATTGGTAAAAGGCACTTAGCAGCGATTTACTGCGGACCCATTAAACACATTAAGTGCATCCTGCCCTCAGCTCTCTCCCGAGCCACACTGGAGACAAATTTAGATTGAACTGCCTTTAATGCATCACTTACTCTCCCAACACATCTACCGGGGCCTTGTTCAGCTGGAAATAGGGGATCTCTGTTGACTGGTAATCACAATGAAAAAAGCCTAAATACATGCCAATTGTAACATACACATCTCACTGGGCCTGTATTCTAAAATAGACAAAACGAGACCCCCGCCCGTTTGTATTACACCAAACACGACATATCATTTGATGGCATGCTTGTTTGCTTTGTGAAATAGCAATCGTTTAACTCTAGAGAATGGACTTTTTACCCAAACCCTCAAAATCCCCCTCTAGCAATGGACAGATACACAGCGCAGCCGGTCGGATGCCAAAACGTGAGCGAGAGGATCCACTACAAAGTCCACCACGCGTCTTGAGAGGAGTGTGTGTGTGTGTGTTTGTGTTTGGCGCTGAGTTTGGAGAGGAGGAGGTGTCTGGGCCGCCTGCCTGGAACAGATAAAACCTCAGCCTGAGACTGATGGCACTGAAATAAATGACAATTAGCTTCATGACAATGTTAATTACAACCTGTCTATTAGGCCTGGAGTAATTGGACCATTCATCTGTCTCCAAAACAGGACCCTACGTAAGGAGGGAGGGAGGGGTGTTGATGGGTAGATGGGAGGAGTGGGCTAATGAGACTCAAGGTGCCACCGGGCCACCACCATACGGCCCTATGAGAACCTTCTGAAGGGGTGACGGGAGGACATGGAGGAACACGGACGGACAGAGAAGACGGCTCCATGCCTCATGACCCGTATTAGGCAGCTCTCACACACAGGGGCCAAATACAGTTCACATATTCAGTGAAGGAGGAGAGGAGAAAGACTAGGGTGAGGTAGGCAAGGGTCAGCTCTTTATACTAGCCCCGTCTCTGTCATGGTCTAGGGGGTTTATACCAGCCCTGATATGGTCTAGGGCAGGGTTCTTCAATTCCGGTCCTGGAGGGCCGAAACACTCACCTGGTGTCCCAGGTCTGAATTAGCCCCTGATTAGAAGGAGAGGATGAAAAACAGAGGTGTTTCGGCCCTCCAGGACCAGAATTGAAGAACCCTGGTCTAGAGGGTTTATACTAGCCCTGTCTCTGATATGGTCTTTATACTAGCCCTGTCTCTGATATGGTCTTTATACTAGCCCTGTCTCTGATATGGTCTTTATACTAGCCCTGTCTCTGATATGGTCTTTATACTAGCCCTGTCTCTGATATGGTCTTTATACTAGCCCTGTCTCTGATATGGTCTTTATACTAGCCCTGTCTCTGATATGGTCTTTATACTAGCCCTGTCTCTGATATGGTCTAGAGGGTTTATACTAGCCCCGTCTCTGATATAGTCTAGAGGGTTTATACTAGCCCCGTCTCTGATATGGTCTAGAGGGTTTATACTAGCCCCGTCTCTGATATGGTCTAGAGGGTTTATACTAGCCCCGTCTCTGATATGGTCTAGAGGGTTTATACTAGCCCCGTCTCTGATATAGTCTAGAGGGTTTATACTAGCCCCGTCTCTGTCATGGTCTAGACTCTAGAGGGTTTATACTAGCCCCGTCTCTGATATAGTCTAGAGGGTTTATACTAGCCCCGTCTCTGATATAGTCTAGAGGGTTTATACTAGCCCCGTCTCTGATATGGTCTAGAGGGTTTATACTAGCCCCGTCTCTGATATAGTCTAGAGGGTTTATACTAGCCCCCGTCTCTGTCATGGTCTAGACTCTAGAGGGTTTATACTAGCCCCGTCTCTGATATGGTCTAGAGGGTTTATACTAGCCCCGTCTCTGATATGGTCTAGAGGGTTTATACTAGCCCCGTCTCTGATATAGTCTAGAGGGTTTATACTAGCCCCGTCTCTGATATAGTCTAGAGGGTTTATACTAGCCCCGTCTCTGATATAGTCTAGAGGGTTTATACTAGCCCTGTCTCTGATATAGACTAGAGGGTTTATACTAGCCCCGTCTCTGATATAGTCTAGAGGGTTTATACTAGCCCCGTCTCTGATATGGTCTAGAGGGTTTATACTAGCCCCGTCTCTGATATGGTCTAGAGGGTTTATACTAGCCCCGTCTCTGATATGGTCTAGAGAGTTTATACTAGCCCCGTCTCTGATATAGTCTAGAGGGTTTATACTAGCCCCGTCTCTGATATGGTCTAGAGGGTTTATACTAGCCCCGTCTCTGATATAGTCTAGAGGGTTTATACTAGACCTGTCTCTGATATAGACTAGAGGGTTTATACTAGCCCCGTCTCTGATATGGTCTAGAGGGTTTATACTAGCCCCGTCTCTGATATGGTCTAGAGGGTTTATACTAGCCCCGTCTCTGATATGGTCTTTATACTAGCCCTGTCTCTGATATGGTCTTTATACTAGCCCTGTCTCTGATATGGTCTTTATACTAGCCCTGTCTCTGATATGGTCTAGAGGGTTTATACTAGCCCCGTCTCTGATATAGTCTAGAGGGTTTATACTAGCCCCGTCTCTGATATGGTCTAGAGGGTTTATACTAGCCCCGTCTCTGATATGGTCTAGAGGGTTTATACTAGCCCCGTCTCTGATATGGTCTAGAGGGTTTATACTAGCCCCGTCTCTGATATAGTCTAGAGGGTTTATACTAGCCCCGTCTCTGTCATGGTCTAGACTCTAGAGGGTTTATACTAGCCCCGTCTCTGATATAGTCTAGAGGGTTTATACTAGCCCCGTCTCTGATATAGTCTAGAGGGTTTATACTAGCCCCGTCTCTGATATGGTCTAGAGGGTTTATACTAGCCCCGTCTCTGATATAGTCTAGAGGGTTTATACTAGCCCCGTCTCTGTCATGGTCTAGACTCTAGAGGGTTTATACTAGCCCCGTCTCTGATATGGTCTAGAGGGTTTATACTAGCCCCGTCTCTGATATGGTCTAGAGGGTTTATACTAGCCCCGTCTCTGATATAGTCTAGAGGGTTTATACTAGCCCCGTCTCTGATATAGTCTAGAGGGTTTATACTAGCCCCGTCTCTGATATAGTCTAGAGGGTTTATACTAGCCCTGTCTCTGATATAGACTAGAGGGTTTATACTAGCCCCGTCTCTGATATAGTCTAGAGGGTTTATACTAGCCCCGTCTCTGATATGGTCTAGAGGGTTTATACTAGCCCCGTCTCTGATATGGTCTAGAGGGTTTATACTAGCCCCGTCTCTGATATGGTCTAGAGGGTTTATACTAGCCCCGTCTCTGATATAGTCTAGAGGGTTTATACTAGCCCCGTCTCTGATATGGTCTAGAGGGTTTATACTAGCCCCGTCTCTGATATAGTCTAGAGGGTTTATACTTGACCTGTCTCTGATATAGACTAGAGGGTTTATACTAGCCCCGTCTCTGATATGGTCTAGAGGGTTTATACTAGCGCCGTCTCTGATATGGTCTAGAGGGTTTATACTAGCCCCGTCTCTGATATAGTCTAGAGGGTTTATACTAGCCCCGTCTCTAATATGGTCTAGAGGGTTTATACTAGCCCCGTCTCTGATATGGTCTAGAGGGTTTATACTAGCCCCGTCTCTGATATGGTCTAGAGGGTTTATACTAGCCCCGTCTCTGATATAGTCTAGAGGGGTTTATACTAGCCCCGTCTCTGATATGGTCTAGAGGGTTTATACTAGCCCCGTCTCTGATATGGTCTAGAGGGTTTATACTAGCCCCGTCTCTGATATGGTCTAGAGGGTTTATACTAGCCCCGTCTCTGATATAGTCTAGAGGGTTTATACTAGCCCCATCTCTGATATGGTCTAGAGGGTTTATACTAGCCCCGTCTCTGATATGGTCTAGAGGGTTTATACTAGCCCCGTCTCTGATATAGTCTAGAGGGTTTATACTAGCCCCGTCTCTGATATGGTCTAGAGGGTTTATACTAGCCCCATCTCTGATATGGTCTAGAGGGTTTATACTAGCCCCGTCTCTGATATGGTCTAGAGGGTTTATACTAGCCCCGTCTCTGATATGGTCTAGAGGGTTTATACTAGCCCCGTCTCTGATATGGTCTTTATACTAGCCCCGTCTCTGATATAGTCTAGACTCTAGAGGGTTTATACTAGCCCTGTCTCTGATATAGTCTAGAGGGTTTATACTAGCCCCGTCTCTGATATGGTCTAGAGGGTTTATACTAGCCCCGTCTCTGATATAGTCTAGAGGGTTTATACTAGCCCCGTCTCTGATATAGTCTAGAGGGTTTATACTAGCCCCGTCTCTGATATAGTCTAGAGGGTTTATACTAGCCCCGTCTCTGATATGGTCTTTATACTAGCCCCGTCTCTGTCATGGTCTAGAGGGTTTATTTTAGCATGGCTCTAGACATCGGCCTAGTTGCTGGCTTTTGGTCAAGCAGTATCTGGAGTTTAGACATCAGACTGTTTGCCAATAGACTAATTGAAAGGCTAAATGAGCTATTTGTAGTGTGTTTTAATGGCTATGTGAATTAGTGGGCCACTGGCCTAATTTTCCCTTTGTTGATTAGAGGTAAGTAACAGTCTATCAAATCAACACAGACATAGTGGGGTGGGCCACAGGGTTTGTTCTAATGGGACTAATTCAATATGCCTCTTTAAAGAAGATCAATGATTATTGTGTACAGGCGGTTAATTGGAGAGTACAATTAAAGAACACATAATTAATTTAACCCTTTTAACCATTGTTAGTCTAATCAT
Organism: Coregonus clupeaformis; assembly: GCF_020615455.1. Taxonomy (NCBI): domain Eukaryota; kingdom Metazoa; phylum Chordata; class Actinopteri; order Salmoniformes; family Salmonidae; genus Coregonus; species Coregonus clupeaformis. The sequence goes on along the minus strand of NC_059207.1, from coordinate 8,866,660 downwards.
TTAACCCTTGATCGTTTTTCATGACCAATATATAATCGGGTTTTACAACTGACACCTATCTCAGCTAATGACTCGGACAATAATCCCCCAAAAAGTTTAAGGATCAAATTATTAGAATTCCAGTACTTATCTGCGATCATAGAAAGACATTAACATGATGTTGAGTGAGACTTGTGTCTGATATATCTAAATACGTTTACAAAATGTAAATGTAATATACAAAATTGCAAACATAAATATAAAATGTAAATGCAAATGTAGTGTAATGATATAGCTAATTAGAATGGGAATTGGGAAGCCAAAGGCTCTAGGCCTATTTTAAATGCACAACAAATCCTTCCCAAGACGAGACCTTTAACTTGAGACCTTTATGTTGGTTCATAAACAGCAAGAACCGAGGCCAAAAAAAGCAATTATCGTACGTTCAGTTAACGTTATTCCATGAATGTTGAAGGCAAATCTAATTCACTGTACCCTATTTAATGCATATCAATGGAGTTGCGCTGTTTAAAATGTCAGGAGAATGTAAAACACTTCAATTTGTTACAAAAGCAAAAAAGCAAACGAGGGACAACTTTGATTACAGGCGGCATCGACCCGGGATGGGCCTCTCCAACGTTAATAGCACACCTCTGGGAAAGCAGTGATTCATCATAGGAGGATTATTAAAACACAACACGCCACTTCACTATCTAATGCATGATAAATGTGGACAAGCCTCCACGTCCCTCTCTTCCCTTTTTCACTCCTGCACTGAGGGGAAGAGGAGGATGGAGGGAGGGAGGGTAGAGGATGAAGACATTCTGTAAGTTTGAAACCTAATGGGGCATCCCAAGATCCACAGGAGGATCGTCTTTTCAATCGGCCTATCAGACAGATTTCTACTGCTGCTGCCCACTGGGCCTATCAGGAAGATCTCTACTGCTGCTGCCCACTGGGCCTATCGGAAGATTTCTACTGCTGCTACCCACTGGGCCTATCAGGAAGATCTCTACTGCTGCTGCCCTCTGGGCCTATCAGGCAGATCTCTACTGCTGCTGCCCACTGGGCCTATCAGGCAGATCTCTACTGCTGCTGCCCACTGGGCCTATCAGGCAGATCTCTACTGCTGCTGCCCACTGGGCCTATCGGCAGATCTCTACTGCTGCTGCCCACTGGGCCTATCGGCAGATCTCTACTGCTGCTGCCCACTGGGCCTATCAGGCAGATCTCTACTGCTGCTGCCCACTGGGCCTATCAGGCAGATCTCTACTGCTGCTGCCCACTGGGCCTATCAGGCAGATCTCTACTGCTGCTGCCCACTGGGTTTTTCATTTTCCACATCAGTCAATTCCACTTAAGTAACGTTAACTAGACTCATTTCTTCTGAAATAGCCTTTTTCAACCCACTCCCCCTCTCTCCACCCAGCTCTCTCTCTCTCTCTCTCTCTCTCTCTCTCTCTCTCTCTCTCTCTCTCTCTCTCTCTCTCTCTCTCTCTCTCTCTCTCGCTCTCTCTCTCTCTCTCGCTCCATTTTTAGGGGGGGTGGGGCTAATGTGGTGTTTTTAGTACAATGAGGTTGGATCATTAAAGAAAGACAAAAAGTCAAAGTATCTCTCTCTCCTTTTACTAAACTGTCTGTCTCCTACATCGCTTGTTCTCAATCTTTTACTCAGTGGCATTTTATTAGCCTACTTGCTAGTGCTGAGCGATTAGTGCTTTTTAAGGTCGGTTCAGTTTCGGTTAAATTAATAAAAAATAATCACAGTGTTCGATTTCGGTTTCGATATTTTTTTTTACATTAAATGGTTTCTGAAATAATGACGTTTAAAATATTTAATTTAAATTCCAAAGCCAAAAAGGGTGAACATTCATTGCCAAAACATTGTGTATATGTGTCTTTCTATAAACTAGGGTACCATTGAGCATTTCTTATAGTGGACAAATGTTTGGAGCTGTTACAAAGTCATTCATAATCATTTGTAATTTTTTGTCATGTGAATACATTAAGATATAAACGGGGAACATAGATATATTCAATATAATTCATGAGTTGAATCAGAACCTATGTTTAAATATTTTCTCATTTATTTTATTTTATTTTATTTATTTTATTTCACCTTTATTTAACCAGGTAAGCCAGTTGAGAACAAGTTCTCATTTACAACTGCGACCTGGCCAAGATAAAGCAAAGCAGTGCGATAAAAACAACACAGAGTTACATATGGGGTAAAAAACATAGTCAAAAATACAACAGAAAATATATATACAGTGTGTGCAAATGTAGCAAGTGCTCATGCTTGGAGTGTTCACAGATTTTGACAAAGGTCCATAAGTATTTGGACAGTGACACAATTTGCATCATTTTGGCTCTGTACGCCACCACAATGGATGTGAAAGGAAACAATCAAGATGTGCTTTAAGTGTAGACTTACATCTTTAAATTAAGTTTTGTCCAAATTATAGTATGAACGTGTAGGAATTACAACCATTTTTATACATAGCCCTCCAATTTTAGGGGCTCAAAAGTAATTGGACAAACTAACCTAATCATAAATTAAATTGTGAGTTTTAATACTTGGTTGCAAATCATTTGCAGTCAATGACTGCCTGAAGTCTGGAACCCATAGACATCACCTGATGCTGGGTTTCTTCTCTGGTGATGCGCTGCCAGGCCTTTACTGCAGATGTCCTCAGTTCCTGCTTGTTCTTGGGGCGTTTTGCCTTCAGTTTTGCCTTCAGCAAGTGAAATGCATGCTCAATTGGATTCAGGTCAGGTGATTGACTTGGCCATTGCAGAACATTCCACTTCTTTGCCTTAAAAAAGTATTGGGTTGCTTTCGCAGTACGCTTCGGGTCATTGTCCATCTGCATTGTGAAGCGCCGTCCAATGAGTTTTGAAGCATTTGGCTGAATCTGAGCAGATAATATAGCCCTAAACACAGAATTAATCCTGCTGCTTTTGTCAACATTCACATCATCAATAAATACATTTTGATTCCATTGGCAGCCATACATGCCCACGCCATAACACTACCTCCACCATGCTTCACAGATGAGGTGGTATGCTTCGGATCATGAGCAGTTCCTTCCCTTCTCCATACTCTTCTCTTCCCATCATTCTGGTAAAAGTTGATCTTTGTCTCATCTGTCCATAGGCTGTTGTTCCAGAACTGTACAGGCTTTTTTAGATGTTTTTTGGCAAACTCTAATCTGGTCTTCCTGTTTTTGAGGCTAACCAATGGTTTACATCTTGTGGTAAACCCTCTGTATTTACTCTGGTGAAGTCTTCTCTTGATTGTTGACTTTGACACAGATACGCCTACCTCCTGGAGGTTGTTATTGATCTGGCCAACTGTTGTGAAGGGGTTTTTCTTCACCAGGGAAATAATTATTCTGTCATCCACCACAGATGTTTTCCGTGGTCTTCCGGGCCTTTTGGTGTTCCTGAGCTCACCAGTGCGTTCTTTCTTTTTAAGAATGTACCAAATAGTTGATTTGGCCACCTAATGTTTTTGCTATCTCTCTGATGGGTTTCTTTGGATTTTTCAGCCTAATGATGGCTTGCTTCACTGGCAGTGACAGCTCTTTGGACTTCATATTGAGGGTTAACAGCAACAGATTCCAAATGCAAATGCCACATTTGAAATCAACTCTAGACCTTTTATCTGCTTAGTTGTAAATGAACTAATGAGGGAATAACACACACCTGGCCATGGAACAGCTGAGCAGCCAATCACACACCTGGCCATGGAACAGCTGAGCAGCCAATTGTCCAATTACTTTTGGTCCCTTAAAAAGGGGGGGACCACATATAAAAAGTGCTGTAATTCCTACACCGTTCACCTGATTTGGATGTAAATACTCTCAAATTAAAGCTGAAAGTCTGCACTTTCAGCTCATATTCATTATTTAATTTCAACTCCAATATGATGTGGTAGACAGCTAAAATAATAACTTGGTCAATGTCCAAATATTTATGGACCTGACTGTAAATCACTACCTTTCTTTCCTTACATTTATGATACTGCTGTTTGTCATTATATCATATACTAAGCATTTAACAATTTAATTACACATTGACCTTGATCCTGTGAAATCCCTGGATATTGCTGTTTTGTATGGATATCTCGGAAGTGTACTGTAATCTCGTAACGTTTAGTCTCCCCCTATGTTACGGTGTGAAAACTGTTTTCATGGGCACACATATCCAAAATGATGTATGTGATTGCAAAATCAAATGCTTCAAACAGAAAGAGTAACTAATATGATTAATAAAACAAAAATCGATACTGTCATTAACAGGGTTCTTCAATAATTACGCATCATATTTTTTTGATGCACATTTGATGTCTAGCTGTTTAGTCACAGTTTGTGGGGAAATTATCGCATTATCAGCTGATTCAGGAAATGATTTTCTGAATGACAGTCAAGTGATAAAGAGTTTGTGGGATACTGCATGCGATTCAGGAATAAATGTTGGAGGATTGACAGAACATTTAGGTGTCTATGTTGTTAGAGTGGTCAACATAATTAGCCTTCATCGTGTACAACATTAAAATCAAGATTCCTGAGGAAAGATTACAGTCCGTGTGCGTTTTGATTGTTTGTATTCCGAGTTAAATCGGAGCAATCGGAACGTGGAAACAGCCTTATTAATCGTTTTTGAATAGAAATCGTAAAATAAAAAAATTGCTTGTTTTCTCGTTTTTGCATACAAAACCAAAAAAACTACTTGATATTTCGATGTTCAAATGTGGGTGGGGTTAAACATGGAATGCCTGGTTAAGTGCACAGCCAACACTTCCTGTCCTTTTAAAGTAGGATGTCACCTTTAAAACTCCATTCTATGAATCTATTACCTATTCATGAATTGATTAATAGCTGCACATCCCGTGCCACAGTGCCAAGATAAGATGTCTCAATTTCTGCATAAGATTTAGTGTGTATTGACTTATTAATGAACAGCTGTTACTGTAAATGGTTAGCTGACTGATGTATCCTAGCTACCTAGCTAACCATTGGTCATCTTATTGAATGATGCTATACAGGCAAAACAACAGTATCTATTGCTAGACTAGAGATATGCCCCTAGCTATAGTTAGTCAGTGGTTGCACAACTAACTAGCTGGAATGAAGCCAGGGTGGGAATAGTAGAGCTACCCAGACCTGTCTGATCAGCCTGATAGGGTGCCGTAGGTGTGTCCAGCTTACACCTGTGCACATTTGTGTGTGTGTAGCGATGGAATGAAACATCCAACCAATGCCTCATGTGTCGTGCTGTAGGTCCACCGCACACCCAAAGGGTTGTGGGGTCCTGTCCAGAAACAACCCCTAGCCCCTACCCCTAGACACTTGTGGAGATCTGAGAGAATTTGACAGGCGTAAGCAATACCGCCAAAATTCCACCAAGCCTATCAGAGAGTAAGGTGGAGCTCTCACCATTTCACCACCCATCAATCCCTCTCAGTGTCTAGACTCTGGGCAGTAGGGGCTATGGGGTTGTTTCTGGACAGGCCATGGGTATTATGGTAGCTCGGTGTCTCTCTGGGCAGTAGGGGCTATGGGGTTGTTTCTGGACAGGCCATGGGTATTATGGTAGCTCAGTCAGTCTGTCACTGTCCAAAAAATGTAATAGCTGTCAAATATTGCTTCCTCAATCGCATTTCCTTGATTTGTTGCATCCTCCCTCCTCGTCTCCTTCTCAAACCCCAATTGGATGAGAAGGTCAGAGGTCCCTCCCTTTTCACCTTCTTATCCAATGGGTTTTGAGAAGGAGGTGAGCAGAGAGGACGTGGAAGGAAATGCGATTGCGATTCTCCCCTTGTTTCCTCCTTTCCTCACCTCTCTCTCAAAGCACATTGGAGGAGAGGAGGGAAGGTTCCTCCCCTTGGGCTACAATGCACTTTCAAGGAGAGGTAAGGAGTGGAGGAAACAAGGACAGAGGAAGCAAGAATGTGACGTCTAGTTTTCACACAAACACTGCTTGAAGAGTTCACTGATTATAATGATGTCATTATTGGTTATTATTATTGCCAATGATTTTGTTGACAGAACCCATTGTATCCTACTATTGTATTATATTGTTCTATAAACAGACCTGGCTACTAGGCAGGACAAAGAAACCATGCGGTGTCCATGTTTCATGGGACATTTTGAATGACATGTAGATGTTTTGTTGTTGCTAGGTGGAGTTATGGTCTCATTGTGCTTATCTAGACTCTTATTCCTGTAACTACACATGTGACACTGCAAGAAAATCTTATTTAAATGTATATCAAACCATTTGGAAATGTTGACACTGATGTCACACATTGGTCCCTATATTTATAGAAAGACCCATATGACTTAGTTTTTATTTGATTACTTTAATATTTTTTAAACTTTAAAGTCAATGTTATCTTTGTGCTCCCCGTACTGTACTGTCTTTAGTCATCCTGTTTAGCTAGCCTGCCTAAGTATGCAGCAGAGCTATGACGAAATCATTTGACTAGTTCTTCAAAGTAGATAAGGCATACTTTCACCAACTGCCTCCATTCCTCTCTCTCGTCATTGTGTACATTCCTCTCTCATGCGGTCTATGCAGTCTTTGTGTATCTAACCTAACTTAGTAAAAGTGTATCCATTTCTGTCCGAGCCAGAAAGAACAGGCACAATGGATTATGGTTATTGTAGTTAATTACCACATTTCTGCATTGAACTAGGTTGAATATTTGCTTAGTGAAAACTACATCTCCCTTCAGCCCAGCGTCCCACATAGTTCTTGACTTGATTTCTCTAGTGAGATTTGATTTCTCTCTAGAGCAGGGCTCTCCAACCCTGTTCCTGGAGAGCTACCACCCTGTAGGTTTTTATTCCAACCCTAATCTAGCAAACCTGATTCTAACGATTAGCTGGTTGATAAACTGAACCAGGTTAGTTACAACTGGGGTTGGAGTGATTACCTACAGGAGGGTAGCTCTCCAGGAACAGCGTTGGAGACCCCTGCTCTAGAGAAACGTAGCGTTGGGCTCACCCAAAAAAAATAGAACTAAATGGAATTCAAGTAATGGAACCGATGTCGGTCAATTGATTTTCTTAATAACCCACACAAAAATGAAATGTATTTTAATTGCTCAGCACTAGTATATGCATACACCCTTCGCATATCCTACAGTATTGTATAGTTAGTCCAGTTTGTGGTTGGCATCAAGACTATTATATACACATCTTTCACTCACTCTATGCTTCAGCCTTTACATACACTCCTTCTCTCTCTCCCTCTCTCACTCCCTCTCTCTCCCTCTCTCTCCCTCTCTCTCCTGCTCCTTCTCATCCTCCCTCCCCTCTCTGTCCATCTCTCCCCCTCTCCCTCCCCTCTCTGTCCATCTCTCCCCCTCTCCCTCCCCTCTCTGTCCATCTCTCCCCCTCTCCCTCCCCTCTCTGTCCATCTCTCCCCCTCTCCCTCCCCTCTCTGTCCATCTCTCCCCCTCTCCGTCCAACTGCAGTAATCAGCCATGTTTGCCTCTCTTCTCCACACTTGGTGGTTGGCTAAGTCGGCTGGGCCGAGGCCGTCTCGCTTGGCCAACTCTATTTATACCCAGTAGTGATGGCTCTTACTGAGGTGTTGACTGATTGGAGTGGCCGCTCCGTATGGAAATGTGCCCCGGAGGGCCGTAGAGGGACTGATTTCACAATCTCCTGATGACCCAGTTACTGTTTGCTCTGCTTGACACATAACTTGATTAATTGGGCCACGATAAGTAACAGCACCCCAACATTGCTAGTTGGACTACTAGGAGTGGGAGATGGGGCCAAGGCATGTTTCTTTGTTGAGGAATAGGAAGATGAGGAGGAGAGAACTCGACATGTCACTGTGCAGTTGTGTGGTGCAGTGAAATGGACTAGTGATGTAGGCTATGCTGAAATTGCTGAGATTGAAAAAAGTCCTGCTATTGATATTGAGACCATCCTAATATGGACACCATATACAGTTGGGAAAAAAAGTCTTTAGTCAGCCACCAATTGTGCAAGTTCTCCCACTTAAAAAGATGAGAGAGGCCTGTAATTTTCATCATAGGTACACGTCAACTATGACAGACAAATTGAGAAAAAAAAAATCCAGAAAATCACATTGTAGGATTTTTAATGAATTTATTTGCAAATTATGGTGGAAAATAAGTATTTGGTCACCTACAAACAAGCAAGATTTCTGGCTCTCACAGACCTGTAACTTCTTCTTTAAGAGGCTCCTCTGTCCTCCACTCGTTACCTGTATTAATGGCACCTGTTTGAACTTGTTATCAGTATAAAAGACACCTGTCCACAACCTCAAACAGTCACACTCCAAACTCCACTATGGCCAAGACCAAAGAACTGTCAAAGGACACCAGAAACAAAATTGTAGACCTGCAGCAGGCTGGGAAGACTGAATCTGCAATAGGTAAGCAGCTTGGTTTGAATAAATCAACTGTGGGAGCAATTATTAGGAAATGGAAGACATACAAGACCACTGATAATCTCCCTCGATCTGGGGCTCCACGCAAGATCTCACCCCGTGGGGTCAAAATGATCACAAGAACGGTGAGCAAAAATCCCAGAACCACACGGGGGGACCTAGTGAATGACCTGCAGAGAGCTGGGACCAAAGTAACAAAGCCTACCATCAGTAACACACTACGCTGCCAGGGACTCAAATCCTGCAGTGCCAGACGTGTCCCCCTGCTTAAGCCAGTACATGTCCAGGCCCGTCTGAAGTTTGCTAGAGTGCATTTGGATGATCCAGAAGAGGATTGGGAGAATGTCATATGGTCAGATGAAACCAAAATAGAACTTTTTGGTAAAAACTCAACTCATCGTGTTTGGAGGACAAAGAATGCTAAGTTGCATCCAAAGAACACCATACCTACTGTGAAGCATGGGGGTGGAAACATCATGCTTTGGGGCTGTTTTTCTGCAAAGGGACCAGGACGACTGATCCGTGTAAAGGAAAGAATGAATGGGGCCATGTATCGTGAGATTTTGAGTGAAAACCTCCTTCCATCAGCAAGGGCATTGAAGATGAAACGTGGCTGGGTCTTTCACCATGACAATGATCCCAAACACACCGCCCGGGCAACGAAGGAGTGGCTTCGTAAGAAGCATTTCAAGGTCCTGGAGTGGCCTAGCCAGTCTCCAGATCTCAACCCCATAGAAAATCTTTGGAGGGAGTTGAAAGTCCATGTTGCCCAGCGACAGCCCCAAAACATCACTGCTCTAGAGGAGATCTGCATGGAGGAATGGGCCAAAATACCAGCAACAATGTGTGAAAACCTTATGAAGTCTTACAGAAAACGTTTGACCTGTGTCATTGCCAACAAAGGGTATATAACAAAGTATTGAGAAACTTTTGTTATTGACCAAATACTTATTTTCCACCATAATTTGCAAATAAATTCATTAAAAATCCTACAATGTGATTTTCTGGAATTTTTTGTCTCATTTCGTCTGTCATAGTTGATGTGTACCTATGATGAAAATTACAAGCCTCTCTAATCTTTTTAAGTGGGAGAACTTGCACAATTGGTGGCTGACTAAATACTTTTTTCCCCCACGGTAGGCTTACTATATAGGCTTACTAAACAAGTAATTGTCAATGGAAGAGGAATAGTTTGTGGAAGAGGAATGCACTCAACCTGATTTAGTACTACAAAATATCTCCAGAATCTCCCATAAGTGTTCAATTGGGTTGAGATCTGGTGACTGAGACGGCCATAGCATATGATTTACATCGTTTTCATGCTCATCAAACAATTCAGTGACCACTCGTGCCCTGTCGATGGGGGCATTGCCATCCTATGGGGGCATAGCCATGGTAGCCAAAATAATGGCCAAAATAATGGCCTGCCCAGCATTTTTATACATGACCCTAAGCATGATGGGATGTTAATTGCTTAATTAACTCAGGAACCACACCTGTGTGGAAGCACCTGCTTTCAATATAGTTTGTATCCCTCATTTACTCAAGTGTTTCCTTTATTTTGGCAGTTAACTGTACAGTGGGGAAAAAAAGTATTTAGTCAGCCACCAATTGTGCAAGTTCTCCCACTTAAAAAGATGAGAGAGGCCTGTAATTTTCATCATAGGTACACGTCAACTATGACAGGCAAAATGAGAAAAAATAATCCAGAAAATCACATTGTAGGATTTTTTATGAATTTATTTGCAAATGATGGTGGAAAATAAGTATTTGGTCAATAACAAAAGTTTCTCAATACTTTGTTATATACCCTTTGTTGGCAATGACACAGGTCAAACGTTTTCTGTAAGTCTTCACAAGGTTTTCACACACTGTTTCTGGTATTTTGGCCCATTCCTCCATGCAGATCTCCTCTAGAGCAGTGATGTTTTGAGGCTGTCGCTGGGCAACACAGACTTTCAACTCCCTCCAAAGATTTTCTATGGGGTTGAGATCTGGAGACTGGCTAGGCCACTCCAGGACCTTGAAATGCTTCTTACGAAGCCACTCCTTCGTTGCCCGGGCGGTGTGTTTGGGATCATTGTCATGCTGAAAGACTCAGCCACATTTCATCTTCAATGCCCTTGCTGATGGAAGGAGGTTTTCACTCAAAATCTCACGATACATGGCCCCATTCATTCTTTCCTTTACACGGATCAGTTGTCCTGGTCCCTTTGCAGAAAAACAGCCCCAAAGCATGATGTTTCCACCCCCATGTTTCACAGTAGGTATGGTGTTCGTTGGATGCAACTCAGCATTCTTTGTCCTCCAAACATGACGAGTTGAGTTTTTACCAAAAAGTTATATTTTGGTTTCATCTGACCATATGACATTCTCCCAATCCTCTTCTGGATCATCCAAATGCACTTCAGACGGGCCTGGACATGTACTGGCTTAAGCAGGGGGACACGTCTTGCACTGCAGGATTTGAGTCCCTGGCGGCGTAGTGTGTTACTGATGGTAGGCTTTGTTACTTTGGTCCCAGCTCTCTGCAGGTCATTCACTAGGTCCCCCCGTGTGGTTCTGGGATTTTGCTCACCGTTCTTGTGATCATTTTGACCCCAAGGGGTGAGATCTTGCGTGGAGCCCCAGATCGAGGGAGATTATCAGTGGTCTTGTATGTCTTCCATTTCCTAATAATTGCTCCCACAGTTGATTTCTTCAAACCAAGCTGCTTACCTATTGCAGATTCAGTCTTCCCAGCCTGGTGCAGGTCTACAATTTTGTTTCTGGTGTCCTTTGACAGCTCTTTGGTCTTGGCCATAGTGGAGTTTGGAGTGTGACTGTTTGAGGTTGTGGACAGGTGTCTTTTATACTGATAACAAGTTCAAACAGGTGCCATTAATACAGGTAACGAGTGGAGGACAGAGGAGCCTCTTAAAGAAGAAGTTACAGGTCTGTGAGAGCCAGAAATCTTGCTTGTTTGTAGGTGACCAAATACTTATTTTCCACCATAATTTGCAAATAAATTCATAAAAAATCCTACGATGTGATTTTCTGGATTTTTTTCCCTCAATTTGTCTGTCATAGTTGACGTGTACCTATGATGAAAATTACAGGCATCTCTCATCTTTTTAAGTGGGAGAACTTGCACAATTGGTGGCTGACTAAATACTTTTTTTCCCCACTGTATATAACACTAATAAATAAAAACCTATTAAAAGTTATAACTTATAACATGTTGGGTGGATGGGAGAAATAGGCAGCTTCTGGTCCCGTGTGGCTCAGTTGAGAGAGTATGGCGCTTGCAACACCAGGGTTGTGGGTTTGATTCCCACTGGGTACCAGTATGAAAAAAGTAAGCCAATTTATGCTCTCACTTCCTTAAGTGGCTCTGGATAACAGAAACTGCTAAATGACTCAAATGTTAAATGTGTCCTTGGCAAAGGGTGCTTCTGTATACAGCTTAGCACAAGTTTGTTTTTGCAATGCAACCCTTGTCTACCCTGGGCTCTCCCTGTAGTGTGTACTGTTATCCATTCAAGTTTCAAAGTTTATTTTCCACGTGCACAGGATACAACAGGTGTAAAACAGTACAGTGAAATGATTACCTTGAGAAATATTTCCCAACAATGCAGTGATATAGATAATAAAATAAAAAAACACAAGAACTACGATGTGAGTTAAATAAACATGAGATCGCACGTATATCCAGGTCAGTGCCAGTACCTTATTCATGTGCAGGGGTACTGGAGTGGTTGAAGTAGGTTTATACATAAAAAGTGACAGTTAGTAGGATATACAGTGAGGGAAAAAAGTATTTGATCCCCTGCTGATTTTCTACGTTTGCCCACTGACAAAGAAATGATCAGTCTATCATTTTAATGGTAGGTTTATTTGAACAGTGAGAGACAGAATAACAACAAAAATATCCAGAAAAACGCATGTCAAAAATTTTATAAATTGATTTGCATTTTAATGAGGGAAATAAGTATTTGACCCCTCTGCAAAACATGACTTAGTACAACAACATTATATAGTATCCCCTCCTCATGGTTACAGACCCAACAACATTATATAGTATCCCCTCCTCATGGTTACAGACCCAACAACATTATAGAGTATCCCCTCCTCATGGTTACAGACCCAACAACATTATAGAGTATCCCCTGCTCATGGTTATAGACCCAACAACATTATATAGTATCCCCTCCTCATGGTTACAGACCCAACAACATTATATAGTATCCCCTCCTCATAGCTACAGACCCAACAACATTATATAGTATCCCCTCCTCATAGCTACAGACCCAACAACATTATATAGTATCCCCTCCTCTTAGCTACAGACCCAACAACATTATATAGTATCCCCTCCTCATAGCTACAGACCCAACAACATTATATAGTATCCCCTCCTCATGGTTACAGACCCAACAACATTATATAGTATCCCCTCCTCATAGCTACAGACCCAACAACATTATATAGTATCCCCTCCTCATGGTTACAGACCCAACAACATTATATAGTATCCCCTCCTCATGGTTACAGACCCAGCAACATTATATAGTATCCCCTCCTCATGGTTACAGACCCAACAACATTATATAGTATCCCCTCCTCATAGCTACAGACCCAACAACATTATATAGTATCCCCTCCTCATAGCTACAGACCCAACAACATTATATAGTATCCCCTCCTCATAGCTACAGACACAACAACATTATATAGTATCCCATCCTCATGGTTACAGACCCAACAACATTATATAGTATCCCGTCCTCATGGTTACAGACCCAACAACATTATATAGTATCCCCTCCTCATGGTTACAGACCCAACAACATTATAGAGTATCCCCTCCTCATAGCTACAGACCCAACAACATTATATAGTATCCCCTCCTCATAGCTACAGACCCAACAACATTATATAGTATCCCCTCCTCATGGTTACAGACCCAACAACATTATAGAGTATCCCCTCCTCATGGAGAGAAGCACATGAGCTAATTATAATACACAAAGTAAGCAAAACAATGAAATGCATCATTCCAACATTGCCTAAAATGATGAATAAGATACTAACGAGAGACCTCTTATAACAATCCAGATGTATAAACTATGGCATAAGGGAACGATGAGCGGATGACCCAAGCCGTGATTTCCAATAAGACATTAATGAGCGAGCTAAGACGGACGATATTCCTATTTGTTCAGCGCTTTTGATAAGGACAGTGAGGAGAATTCAGAACATGGGCCGTTCTTACAGTATTCTCCCTGTACACCAAGTCAGAACCCTAGGATAAATAACGGGGGCATATAACCAGACAATGAAAGCTCTTACAATATTCGATTAGGACATTTCTCTAAAACAGGCTATAGGCTACACGTGCACCACCAAGTCACAGTATTATTACAATCATTTATGCAGCAGCACACAATACATATTTTTGGACTCACCGTTGTTGTGCTCACTTGAACAGGAAGGTGGCACAGCGGTCCTTCTTGTGGGCTTTGCCATTTTCTGGATTTATCGTGCTTTCAAGACAACTGGAAACTTGTTTTTTTTTTTTTAAACGAGGTCGAATCATGACGTCAGTGATCTTTAGGCCGGAAAGTCGGAGCTTAGAAAGAGGCCCAAGTTCCCGACTGGGAGTTCCAAGTTGGATGACTGTTGAAAACTTATTTTCCCAGTCGGAGATCGTTTTCTTCAGAGTTCCCAGTTGTCTTGAACACACTGAAGTCGGAAGTCTGAGATTTCTCAGTTCCAAGGTTCCAGTTGTTTTGAATGTGACAGAAGTTATGCTGGATTGACAGCATGGCCAATGTATTCAAACTTTTCTGGCCCATGGTGTTGCGTGTGAATGTTTATCCTTTTAAGCTTGGAAAAGAGACCCTTTCAGACAGATGTTTAAAATCCCTAAACCTAGACTTGAACCGCACACCCTTTCCACCGAATAGCAGGCAGGGGAAGCAGAATAGTGATTGCTTTGCAACGCTTGCAGTTAGCCACTGATTCCTTTCAAACCACTCATTGTTGAAATTGCGATTTCCGACTTATTGTGCAATGTTTATGTCCAATGGCCGATGACCACCGATACGTTTTATCTATAATTTCTCTTGACGTGACAAGGATTGAAAAAGATTGTGGACATGATTCATGATGATGACTGCTTGTCTAGCTAGCTAGTTTCCAGCTAAGAATTTGAAAGTATGATGTTGACGTTATATATTTTTTAAACATTAAAATACATTTTACAACAGATTTCAGAACACTTTAAGTGTGTTCCCTCCGACCACTACTCTACTACCACCCTATCCAGGTGTACATGTGTGTATAGTGTGTATGTTATGTGTGTTTGTATGTGTGTGTTTGTACCTGTGTGTGTGACTCTTCACAGTCCTTGCTGTTCCATAAGGTGTATTTTTATCTGGTTTTTACAATCTGATTTTACTGCTTGTTACATGATGTGGAATAGAGTTCCATGTAGCCATGGCTCTATGTAGGGGGTGTAAAGCCATAACATATAACATTTTCCAGCAGCATACTCTGATCGATAATGTCAAAAGTCTAAAACAGCTCCCGGAATCTTTCTATTATCAATTTCTCTCAGCCAATCCTCTGTGCATGTTGAATGCCCTTCCCTATAAGCGTGCTGAAAGTCTGTTGTTAATTTATTTACTGTAAAATAGAATTGTATCTGGTCAAACACAATTTTATCCAAAAGTTTACTAAGGGTTGGTAACAGGCTGATTGGATGGCTATTTGAGCCAGTAAAGGGTGCTTTACTATTCTTGGGTAGCGGAATGACTTTTGCTTCCCTCCAGGCCTGAGGGCACACACTTTTTTTGTAAACTTAGATTGAAGAGATGGCAATATAGTCCGCTATCATCCTCAGTAATTTTCCATCCAAGTTGTCAGACCCAGGTGGCTTGTCATTGTTGATCGATAACAATAATTTGTTCACCTCTTCCACACTCACTTTTCAGAATTCAAAATTACAATGATTGTCTTTCATAAATTGGTCAGTTAGACTTGGATGTGTAGGTTTGGCGATTCTTGCTGGCATGTAAAAATTGTTATATCAAAGCTACGGTAGATATAACGTGATTTGACGTCATTTAATCTGTGGCCAATGACGTTGAGCCTTCTAATGTAAATCTATGGCAGCACCCAAGGGGGCTTGAACTGCGAAACTCTCCCGGTAGATTATGTGGTGACGTAGAACAGTGACAGAACACTGAGCCAATCACGGCGCAGCTAAAGAACATTACCAATGCCTAAACTCTGTGCTTTCAATGGCTGCCCTTCCACCACAGAAAGCACTGAGTTAGGCTGAAACACCTCCATTTTGGAGCTGCCCAAGAAAGAGACCATGTTTGTATCCTTCTTTATTAACTTAATATATATATTTTTTTTACATTGTTTGCAAACTGATATGTAACACGAATGAATGCAAAATAACATGCAAAATTGGCTAATATACTATAATCACAGTAGGGAAAACAAGTATTTGATACACGACAATTTTGCAGGTTCTCCTACTTACAAAGCATGTAGAGGCCTGTAATTTTCATCATAGGTACACTTCAACTGTGAGAGACAAAGAAATCCAGAAAATCACATTGTATGATTTTTTAAGTAATTAATTTGCATTTTATTGCATGACATAAGTATTTGATCACCTATCAACCAGTAAGAATTCGGCTCTCACAGACCTGTTAGTTTTTCTTTAAGAAGCCCTCCTGTTCTCCACTCATTACCTGTATTAACTGCACCTGTTTGAACTCGTTACCTGTATAAAAGACACCTGTCCACACACTCAATCAAACAGACTCCAACCTCTCCACAATGGCCAAGAACAGAGAGCTGTGTAAGGACATCAGGGATAAAATTGTAGACCTGCACAAGGCTGGGATGGGCTACAGGACAATAGGCAAGCAGCTTTTGGTGAGAAGGCAACAACTGTTGGCGCAATTATTAGAAAATGGAAGAAGTTCAAGATGACGGTCAATCACCCTCGGTCTGGGGCTCTATGCAAGATCTCACCTCGTGGGGCATCAATGATCATGAGGAAGGTGAGGGATCAGCCCAGAACTACACAGCAGGACCTGGTCAATGACCTGAAGAGAGCTGGGACCACAGTCTCAAAGAAAACCATTAGTAACACACTACGCTGTCATGGATTAAAATCCTGCAGCGCACGCAAGGTCCCCCTGCTCAAGCCAGTGCATGTCCAGGCCCGTCTGAAGTTTGCCAATGACCATCTGGATGATCCAGAGGAGGAATGGGAGAAGGTCATGTGGTCTGATGAGACAAAAATATAGCTTTTTGGTCTGAACTCCACTCGCCGTGTTTGGAGGAAGAAGAAGGATGAGTACAACACCAAGAACACCATCCCAACCGTGAAGCATGGAGGTGGAAACATCATTCTTTGGGGATGCTTTTCTGCAAAGGGGACAGGACGACTGCACCGTATTGAGGGGAGGATGGATGGGGCCATGTATCGCGAGATCTTGGCCAACAACCTCCTTCCCTCAGTAAGAGCATTGAAGATGGGTCGTGGCTGGGTCTTCCAGCATGACAACAACCCGAAACACACAGCCAGGGCAACTAAGGAGTGGCTCCGTAAGAAGCATCTCAAGGTCCTGGAGTGGCCTAGCCAGTCTCCAGACCTGAACCCAATAGAAAATCTTTGGAGGGAGCTGCAAGTCTTCATTGCCCAGCGACAGCCCCGAAACCTGAAGGATCTGGAGAAGGTCTGTATGGAGGAGTGGGCCAAAATCCCTGATGCAGTGTGTGCAAACCTGGTCAAGACCTACAGGAAACGTATGATCTCTGTAATTGCAAACAAAGGTTTCTGTACCAAATATTAAGTTATGCTTTTCTGATGTATCAAATACTTATGTCATGCAATAAAATGCAAATTAATTACTTAGAAATCATACAATGTGATTTTCTGGATTTTTGTTTTACATTCTGTCTCTCACAGTTGAAGTGTACCTATGATAAAAATTACAGACCTCTACATGCTTTGTAAGTAGGAAAACCTGCAAAATCGGCAGTGTATCAAATACTTGTTCTCCCCACTGTACAAAAGTATGTGGACAACCCTTCAAATTAGTGGATTTGGCTATTTCAGCCACACCTGTTGCTGATAGATGTATAAAATCGAGCACACAGCCATGCAATCTCCATAGACAAACATTGGCAGTAGAATGGCCAGTACTGAAGAGCTTAGTGACTTTCAATGTGACACCGTTATAGGATGCCACCTTTCCAACAAGTCAGTTCGTCAAATTTCTACCCTGCTAGAGCTGCCCCGGTCAACTGTAAGTGCTGTTATTATGAAGTGGAAACGTCTAGGAGCAACAACGGCTCAGCCGCGAAGTGGTAAGCCACACAAGCTCACAGAACGGGACCACCGAGTGCTGAAGCGCGCAGCGCGTAAAAAGCGTCTGTCCTCGGTTGCAACACTCACTACCGAGTTCCAAATTGCCTCTGGAAGCAATGTCAGAACAAGAACTGTTTGTCCAGAACTTCATGAAATGGGTTTCCATGGCCGAGCAGCCGCACACAAGCCTAAGATCACCATGCGCAATGCCAAGCGTTGGCTGGAGTGGTGTAAAGCTCGCCGCCATTGGACTCTGGAGCAGTGGAAATGCGTTCTCTGTAGTGATGAATCACTCTTCACCATCTGGCAGTCCGACGGACAAATCTGGGTTTAGCGGATGCCAGGAGGACGCTACCTGCCCAAATACATAGTGGCAACTGTAAAGTTTTGTGGAGGAGGAATAATGGTCTGGGGCTGTTTTTCATGGTTCAGGCTAGGGCACTTAGTTCCTGTGAAGAGAAATCTTAACGCTAAAGCATACAATGACATTCCAGACGATTCTGTGCTTCCAACTTTGTGGCAACAGTTTGGAGAAGGCCCTTTCCTGTTTCAGCATGACCATGCCCCCGAGATCAGTGTGGAAGAACTTGAGTGGCCTGCACAGAGCCCTGAACTCAACCTCATCGGACACCTTTGGGATGAATTGGAACGCCAACTGCAAGACCGGCCTAATCGGTCAATCGACCTCACTAATGCTCTTGTGGCTGAATGGAAGCAAGTCCCCGAAGCAATGTTCCAACATCTAGTGGAAAGCCTTCCATATTAATGCCCATGATATTGGAATGAGATGTTTGATGAGCAGTGGTCCACATACTTTTGATCATGTCTTTATTTTTACTATTTTCTACATTGTAGAATAATAGTGAAGACATCAAAACTATGAAATAACGCATATGGAATCATGTAGTAACCAAAAAAGCATTCAACAAATCAAAATATATTTTATATTTGAGATTCTTCAAAGTAGCCACCCTTTGCCTTGATGACAGCTTTGCAGACTCTTGGCATTCTCTCAACCAGCTTCATGAGGTAGTCACCTGGAAAGCATTTCAATTAACAATAATAATATAATATAATGCCATTTAGCAGACGCTTTTATCCAAAGCGACTTACAGTCATGCGTGCATACATTTTTGTGTATGGGTGGTCCCGGGGATCGAACCCACTACCTTAGCGTTACAAGCGCCGTGCTCTACCAGCTGAGCTACAGAGGACCACACCACAAGTGTGCCTTGTTAAAAGTTAATTTGAGGAATTTATTTCACTGCAGAATGCTGTGGTAGCCATACTGGTTAAGTGTGCCTTGACTTCTAAATAAATCACTGACAGTGTCACCAGCAAAGCACCCCCACACCATCACACCTCCTCCTCCATGCTTCACGGTGGGAACCACACATGCAGAGATCATCCGTTCACCTACTCTGCGTCTCACAAAGACACTGTGGGTGGAACCAAAAATCTCAAAAAGGACAGATTTCCACCAGTCTAATGTCCATTGCTCGTGTTTCTTGGCCCAAGCAAGTCTTTTCTTCTTATTGGTGTCCTTTCTTTGCAGCAATTCAAGCATGAAGGCCAAATTGACGCAGTCTCCTCTGAACAGTTGATGTTGAGATGTGTCTGTTACTTGAACTCTGTGAAGCATTTATTTGGGCTGCAATTTCTGAGGCTGGTAACTCTAATGAATTTATCCTCTGCAGCAGAAGTAACTCTGGGTCTTCCATTTGACCCCCTCTTAATCAGAAAGATTTCTGGCTCCCAGGTGTCTTTTATACAGGTAACGAGCTGAGATTAGGAGCACACTCTCAGTTTGTTACCTGTATAAAAGACACCTGTCCACAGAAGCAATCAATCAATCAGATTCCAAACTCTCCACCATGGCCAAGACAAAAGAGCTCTCCAAGGATGTCAGGGACAAGATTGTAGACCTACACAAGGCTGGAATGGGCTACAAGACCATCGCCAAGCAGCTTGGTGAGAAGGTGACAACAGTTGGTGTGATTATTCGCAAATGGGAGAAACACAAAATAACTGTAAATCTCCCTCGGCCTGGGGCTCCATGCAAGATCTCACCTCGTGGAGTTGCAATGATCATGAGAACGGTGAGGAATCAGCCCAGAACTACACGGGAGGATCTTGTCAATGATCTCAAGGCAGCTGGGACCATAGTCACCAAGAAAACAATTGGTAACACACTACGCCGTGAAGGACTGAAATCCTGCAGCGCCCACAAGGTCCCCCTGCTCAAGAAAGCACATATACAGGGCTGTCTGAAGTTTGCCAATGAACATCTGAATGATTCAGAGGAGAACTGGATGAAAGTGCTGTGGTCAGATGAGACCAAAATCGAGCTCTTTGGCATCAACTCGCCATGTTTGGAGGAGGAGGAATGCTGCCTATGACCCAAAAAACACCATCCCCACCGTCAAACATGGAGGTGGAAACATTATGCTTTGGGGGTGTTTTTCTGCTAAGGGGACAGGACAACTTCACCACATCAAAGGGACGATGGACAGGGCCATGTACCGTCAAATCTTAGGTGAGAACCTCCTTCCCTCAGCCAGGGCATTGAAAATGGGTCGTGGATGGGTTTTCCAGCAAGACAATGACCCAAAACACACGGCCAAGTCAACAAAGGAGTGGCTCAAGAAGAAGCACATTAAGGTCCTGGAGTGGCCTAGCCAGTCTCCATACCTTAATCCCATAGAAAATCTGCGGAGGGAGCTGAAGGTTCGAGTTGCCAAACGTCAGCCTCGAAACCTTAATGACTTGTAGAAGATCTGCAAAGAGGAGTGGAACAAAATCCCTCCTGAGACGTGTGCAAACCTGGTGGCCAACTACAAGAAAAGTCTGACCTCTGTGATTGCCAACAAGGGTTTTGCCACCAAGTACTAAGTCATGTTTTGCAGAGGGGTCAAATACTTATTTCCTTCATTAAAATGCAAATCAATTTAAAACATTGTTGATATGCGTTTTTCTGGATTTTTTGTTGTTGTTATTCTGTCTCTCACTGTTCAAATAAACCTACCATTAAAATTATAGACTCATCATGTCTTTGTCAGTGGGCAAACGTACAAAATCAGCAGGGGATCAAATACTTTTTTCCCTCACTGTATATATATATATATATATATATATATATATATATATATATGTCAAGGGGTGCTGAAGGTGGGTGTGGTGCATGAATCAAGCGCAGGACGCAGAAGCTCAGTCCAAAAGACTTTAGTGCAATAATCACGTAGAAAATAAGCACAATAAGCCCGAAGGCGAAATCACGGCGCACACAGGCGTAAAACAAACGGCGCACTAACATGTGCGAAAACCCTCTCCAAAACACTGGAGGGAAGTACGTAGCTCCAACACGAAAACAGATGAGCAATCACACACAAAGACAAACACAACCAACGGGAACTAAATAGGACACTAACGAGGACTAACAAGACACAGGTGTACAACATAAAGACAAAACCAAACGAACATGAAACAATGATCGGTGGCAGCTAGTACTCCGGGGACGACGACCGCCGAAGCCTGCCCGAACCAGGAGGAGGAGCAGCCTCGGCCGAAACCGTGACAATATATATATATATATATATATATATTTAATCGCTAATAAGGTGGTGCTATGCCCTACCTGCCCTGAATGGCGGGTCGCCTCTGAATACGCAATAATGTTTAAGTGGAATTATGTTTTTTCTTTTTTTTTTTACAAATTCATTAAAAATGAAAAGCTGAACTGTATTGTGTCAATAAGTATTCAACCCCTTTGTTATGGCAAGCCTAAATAAATTCAGTAGTAAAAATGTGCTTAACAAGTCACATAATAAGTTTCATGGACTCTCTCAGCAATAATAGTGTTAATCATGATTTTTTAATTAATACCCCATCTCTGTACCCCACACATACAATTATCTGTAAGGTCCCTCAATCGAGCAGTGAAATACAAGCACAGTTTCAACCACAAAGACCAGGGAGGTTTTCCAATGGTTCACAAGAAGGGCACCTATTTGTAGATTGTTAAAAAATAAAAAAGCAGACATTGAATATCCCTTTGAGCATGGTGAAGTTATTAATTACACTTTGGATGGTGTATCAATACACCCAGTCACTACAAAGATACAGGCGTCCTTCCTGACTCAGTTGACGGAGAAAAAGGAAACCGCTCAGGGATTTCACCATGAGGCCAGTGGTGATTTTGTGGCTGTTGTCAGCCCTGGTGATGGAAACACAAATAACACTAGTGCTTAAAAGGCTGCAGTGACACCAGCGCTGCTATTGAAAAAACCCATCACTTTCTATTTACAGGTGAGAAGATGACTTTATCCATGATCCATGCAAGAAATGGGAAGATGATTTACCAAATGGGCGTGTCTGCTCCTATTCTAATGTATCTGAGTGTAAGTCTGAGATTTAATGACCTATCTGAAGCAATAACAGACTCACTTTCTCTGAAAACACTGTGAGTGTTGCACAATTTGGTGGTATTTCAGGAGTGACTTATTAACTGGAGGGAAATTATTTATTCTCGTCAACCCCTCGGAGAAAACAATCTGCAGTTATTTAGCCAAGCTTTTCAAATTGGGTTGGGAAGAGAGAGAAAAAAGCACACTGACTGAAAACGGAAAACAGTCAATCTGTAATTAAGTCAGAGTCGCTTTTCCTCACACAGATTTCTTCTCCATCCCACCCCCCAAAAAGCAAACAAAACAAAACAAATGAAGGAGGGACTCTGCAGATCTGCACTGCTAATGGTCTCCCCCGCCCTCTTCCTCAGTTGTATTTAGCCCATTGGGTACTGCTGCAACTCATTGGCATCTTCAAGGAACAAAGATAAACAAGTGTTCCAATTAAGAATTAATTTTGTGTCGGGGCCTTGGAGTGCATGCCTTGTCTGCTGGGATTTAACACACAGACAGACACAGATAGAGAGACAGACACAAAGACAGCAACAGAGAGAGCGAGAGCGAGAGAGAGAGAGCGATATATATATATATATATATATAGAGAGAGAGAGAGAGAGAGAGAGAGAGAGAGAGAGAGAGAGAGAGAGAGAGAGAGAGAGAGAGAGAGAGAGAGAGAGAGAGGGAGGGGGGGAGGGAGGGAGGAGAGAGAGAGAGAGAGAGAGAGAGAGAGAGAGAGAGAGAGAGAGAGAGAGAGAGAGAGAGAGCAGAGAGAGCAGAGAGAGAGAGAGATAAATTAAACTGTATAAAAAACACAGCTGTATCTATCTGAGGGGAAACAATGAACAAGGGAGGAGGAAAAAAAGAGAAAAGAGCTTCTTCACTTCATTTCTGAGGGAGGGAGAGAGAGCAGAGAGAGACAGAGGGAGAGAGAGAGCAGAGAGAGAGAGAGGGAGAGAGAGAGAGCAGAGAGAGGGAGGGAGAGAGAGCAGAGAGACGAGGGAGTGAGAGAGAGAGAGAGAGCAGAGGGAGAGAGGGAGGGAGAGAGAGCAGAGAGAGTGAGAGTGGGCGGGAGAGAGAGCAGAGAGAGAGAGAGGGAGAGAGAGAGAGCAGAGAGGGGGAGGGAGAGAGAGCAGAGAGAGAGAGGGGGAGGAAGAGAGAGCAGAGAGAGAGAGAAATGGAGGGAGAGAGAGCAGATAGAGAGAGAGAGGGAGTGAGGGAGAGAGAGCAGAGAGAGAGAGGGAGGGAGAGATAGCAGAGAGAGAGAGAGAGGGAGGGAGAGAGAGCAGAGAGAAGAGAGAGAGAGGGGGAGGAAGAGAGAGCAGAGCGAGAGAGAAAGGGAGGGAGAGAGAGCAGATAGAGAGAGAGAGGGAGGGAGGGAGAGAGAGCAGAGAGAGAGAGGGAGGGAGAGATAGCAGAGAGAGAGAGAGGGAGAGAGAGAGAGCAGAGAGAGAGAGGGAGGGAGAGATAGCAGAGAGAGAGAGGGAGGGAGAGCAGAGAGAGAGAGGGAGGGAGAGAGAGAGAGAGAGGGAGGGAGAGAGAGAGAGAGAGAGGGGGAGGAAGATAGAGCAGAGAGAGAGAGAGAGAGAGAGAGAGAGAGAGAGAGAGAGAGAGAGAGAGAGAGAGAGAGAGAGAGAGAGAGAGAGAGAGAGAGAGAGAGAGAGAGAGAGAGAGAGCAGAGAGAGAGAGGGGGAGGGAGAGAGCAGAGCAGAGAGAGAGAGAGAGAGGGAGGGAGAGAGAGCAGAGACACTTGGTGCAGGGAGGGGTGAAAAAGCCCAATAACAAGCCCAACACAGCCCAGTAATGATACTACTTTGAAGATAAAGGAAACGCATTACTGATCCAATTTATTGTGGCCTTTCAAGCCAAAGATCCCAAAAAGCAGAGAAATAATCCGCTTTTAGGAGCCTCCTCTTGTCTGTAAAAAAGCCTCCACAGTGCAAGACAAATTGCACCTAATAATCCATATTTTCAAAAGAGGTGTTCACTGTGTAGCCCAGCATCACGATGACCAAAGCATGACATGGTGGAGGACTTTGAGTGAAATAATGTCACATCATTTTCACCATTAAGGTATAACAAAGGGACTATATACTGCAAAGTGTTGATTCACAGACAGACACACACGTGTAAATCCAATATGGATCTTTCCTTCCAAACAACCCGAAAGCCGTGAGTTTGTTTCCCCACACAGGCCATTATCTGAAATGGCCATGTGATGACTCAGGGGAAGAGAGAGATATACACATGTCCTGATTATCCACCTTTCATTTGGTGACCTCTCCTTACACAGCAATTGGCTGGCTTTCATCTTGTGACCTCTCACACTGACCCCTCTTTTGAGACCTGACAGCCTGTAAACTGAGCCTCCTCCAGCACTTTGAAATCCATCAGGACAGACCATAGAATGACCTGCTCTGCTTCTACACAGAGCTAGAGGCTAGAAGGAGGGAGAGATGGTGGACACATGCCCAAAAGGATGAGGTAGGCAGGCTGGACTGTATATGACAAGGGTGTCAAAGTCAATTCCTGGAGGGCTGTGTGTCTACTGGCTTTAGTTATTTCCTGTCAATTCGTGTCCAATGAAGACAACCAGGTGAGAGGAGTTTCTAACTAAAACGACGCCAGATTCAAAACTTAGAATTGTTTAATTTCAATTATTATACAAAATTCTTGCAACCAATAGAATGTTATATATATATATATATATATGGGGGATACAACCATCCCAGCTCTGCAGATTTTGCTGCGAAGAGACAGAATCATTTTATCATTTGTTTTGGTACTGTCCATATGTTGCTTGCTTTTGGTCACAGGTCCAGGAAAGGCTGAAGAAATGCAACATTTACCTGGAGATATCACTACTGGGTGATTTGAAAAGTCATTGTCAATCGATCAATAATATAATAATATTTTTTGCAAAAAAAATTATCTTTAATTTACCATCTGTGGAAACTATGAGAATAGAAAGGTTCAGAACTTTTGTAAAACATCACAGTATAGTTGAAAAATATATGGCAAGTAGAAATCCAATATGGATGGTGTTAAGAGATAGATGGGAGGGGTTGATTGGAGCTGAAGGGTGGGACTAATAACAACAAGATAACTAATGAAAAATATCCTGGGTCCGTAAAATGTATATAGGTTCAGAACTTTTGTGAAACAGCACAGTTAAAAATATATGGCAAATAGAAATCAAACTGGATGGTCTTCAGAAAGAGATGGGAGGGGAAGGATAGGAGTAAAAACAAACAAAATATAACTATTGTAAGGATATAAAATATTGATTTGTTTAACACTTTTTTGGTTACTACATGATTCCATTTGTGTTATTTCATAGTTTTGATGTCTTCGCTATTATTCTACAATGTAGAAAATGGAGAAAAACCCTGGAATGAGTAGGTGTGTCCAGTACCAGTCAAAAGTTTGGACACACCTACTCATTCCAGGGTTTTTCTTCATTTTTACTATTTTTTACATTGCAGAATAATAATTGCCTTGATGACAGCTTTGCACACTATTGGCATTCTCTCAACCAGATTCATGAGGTTGTCACCTGGAATGCATTTCAATTAAAAGGTGTGCCTTCTTAAAAGTTAATTTGTGGAATTTCTTTCCTTCTTAATGTGTTTGAGCCAATCAGTTGTGTTGTGATAAGGTAGGGGGGGTATACAGAAGATAGCCCTATTTTGTAAAAGACCAAGTCCATATTATGGCAAGAACAGCTCATATAAGCAAAGAGAAACGACAGTCCATCATTACTTTAAGACATGTAGGTCAATCAATACGGAACATTTCAAGAACTTTGAAAGTTTCTTCAAGTGCAGTCGCAAAAAACCATCAAGCGCTATGATAAAACTGGCTCTCATGAGGACCGCCACAGGAATGGAAGACCCAGAGTTACCTCTACTGCAGATAAGTTCATTAGAGTTACCAGCCTCAGAAGTTGCAGCCCAAATAAATGCTTCACGGAGTTCAAGTCACAGACACATCTCAACATCAACTGTTCAGAGGGGACTGTGTGAATCAGGCCTTCATGGTCGAATTGCTGCAAAGAAACCGCTACTAAAGGACACCAACAATAAGAAGAGACTTGCTTGGGCCAAGAAACACGAGCAATGGACATTAGACCGGTGGAAGTCGGTCCTTTGGTCTGGAGTCCAAATTTGAGATTTTTGGTTCCAACCGCTGTGTCTTTGTGAGATGATGTGTAGGTGAATGGATGACCTCCGCATGTGTAGTTCCCACCGAGAAGCATGGAGGAGGAGGTGTGATGGTGTGGGGGTGCTTTGCTGGTGACACTGTCTGTGATTTAGTTAGAATTCAAGGCACACTTAACCAGCATGGTAACCACAGCATTCTGCAGCGGTACGCCATCCCATCTGTTTTGGGTTTAGAGGGAATATCATTTGTTTTTCAACAGGACAATGACCCAACACACCTCCAGGCTGTGTAAGGGCTATTTGACCAAGAAGGAGAGTGATGGAGTGCTGCATCAGATGACCTGGCCTCCACAATCCCCCAACCTCAACCCAATTGAGATGGTTTGGGATGAGTTGGACCACAGAATGAAGGAAAAGCAGCCAAAGAGTGCTCAGCATATGTGGGAACTCCTTCAAGACTGTTGGATAAGCATTTCAGGTGAAGTTGGTTGAGAGCATGCCGAGAGTGTGCAAAGCTGTCAATCAAATATAAATATATTTTTGTTTAACACTTTTTTGGCTACTACATGATTCCATATGTGTTATTTCATAGTTTTGATGTCTTCACTATTATTCTACAATGAAGAAAATAGTTAAAATAAAGAAAAACCCTTGAATGAGTTGTTGTGTCCAAACTTTTCACTGGTACTGAATATATATATATATATACAGTGCCTTGCAAAAGTATTCATCCCCCTTGGCGTTTTTCCTATTTTGTTGCATTACTACCTGTAGTTTAAATGGATTTTTATTTGGATTTCATGTAATGGACATACACAAAATAGTCCAAATTGGTGAAGTGAAATGAAAAAAATAACTTGTTTCAAAAAATTCTAACAAATAAATAACGGAAAAGTGGTGTGTGCATATGTATTCACACCCTTTGCTCAAGTTTTCTGTTTTTTTGGGGTCATATTTCTTGTTTGTTTCACAAAAAAAAAAGATTTTGCATCTTCAAAGTGGTATGCATGTTGTGTAAATGAAATGAAAGAAACCCCCAAAAAATCCATTTTAATTGGCATTAAAATAGGGAAAATGCCATATATATATGTATATATGTATATGTATATATGTGTATATATACTGTATACAGTGAGGAGAACAAGTATTTGATACACTGCCAATTTTGCAGGTTTTCCTACTTACAAAGCATGTAGAGGTCTGTCATTTCTATCATAGGTACACTTCAACTGTGAGAGACAGAATCTAAAACAAAAATCCAGAAAATCACATTGTATGATTTTTAAGTAATTAATTTGCATTTTATTGCATTTTATTGCATGACATAAGTATTTGATCACCTACCAACCAGTAAGAATTCCGGCTCTCACTCATAGGTACGTTGAAGTGTACCTATGCTAAAAATTACAGATCTCTACATGCTTTGTAAGTAGGAAAACCTGCAAAATCGGCAGTGTATCAAATACTTGTTCTCCCCACTGTATATGTACAGTACCAGTCAAAAGTTTGGACACACCTATTGTTTGGACACAATTTCTGAGGTTGGTAACTCTAATGAACTTATCCTCTGCAGCAGAGGTAACTCTGGGTTTTCCTTTCCTGTGGCGGTCCTCATGAGAGCCAGTATCATCATAGCGCTTGATGGTTTTTGCGACTGCACTTGAAGAAACGTTCAAAGTTCTTGAAATGTTTAGGATTGACTGACCTTCATGTCTTAAAGTAATGATGGACTGTCATTTCTATTTGCTTATTTGAGCTGTTCTTGCCATAATATGGACTTGGTCTTTTACCAAATAGGGCTATCTTCTGTATACCTTGTCACAACACAACTGATTGGCTCAAATGCATTAAGAAGGAAAGAAATTCCACAAATTAACTTTTAACAAGGAACACCTGTTAATTGAAATGTATTCAAGGTGACTAACTTATGAAGCTGGTTGAGAGAATGCCAAGAGTGTGCAAAGCTGTCATCAAGGCAAAGGGTGGCTACCTTGAAGTATCTCAAATATAAAATATATTTTGATTTGTTTAACACTTTTTTGGTTACTACATGATTACATATGTGTTATTTCATAGTTTTGATGTCTTCACTATTATTCTACAATGTAGAAAATAGTAAAAATAAAGAAAAAACCCTGGAATGAGTAGGTGAGTCCAAACGTTTGACTCGTATGGGCGATTGGAAATGATGCAGACAATTACATTGATGGAATCTACAATCTATCTGCAATATTAAAGCTGATCTATGAAAAATATAAAAATAATAAGACTTTTTTAAAACTCATTCATTGCCTTAATCGATCAATCAAGTACATGGGAGGACTGAAACAAACCTAGACAACTCTGGTATATTAGAAGTATTACACCATACTAGGTTATCAGATCTTAATCTAAACCCATACATTTCATAATAATTCCAAATCATCATAATAATCCTGAAATTCATAACAATTCCTGTAGAGCAGTGCTTCCCAAACCTCCACTCGAGCACCACCAGCCGCTCCACTTACACCCAATGAAACTGGTCAACTAATGAGCAAGCTCTTGATACTAGAACTGGGATAGCTGGCAGGAGAAGATGGAGAAACAATGTACAGAGATCTTAACCTATAACCTATAAACCCACCAAAAGAAGGTCAAATTGTTGACGGCGTGCTCTGAGACATGGGCCCCCCATGGAGAGGGATCCGTCCACCCCAGGGAGAGGGATCCATCCAGCCCAGGGAGTAGGATACCCCCACCCCAGGGAGAGGGATCCGTCAAGTCCAGGGAGAGGGATCCGTCCAGCCCAGGGAGAAGGATCCAGCCCAGGGAGAGAGATCCATCTTCCCTCAGGGAGAAGGATCCAGGCCAGGGAGAAGGATCCAGCCCAGGGAGGGGATCCATCGTCCCTCAGGGAGAAGGATCCAGCCCAGGGAGGGGATTCATCTTCCCTCAGGGAGAAGGATCCAGCCCAGGGAGGAGGATCCTTCTTCCCTCAGGGAGAAGGATCCAGCCCAGGGAGAGGGATCCATCTTCCCTCAGGGAGAAGGATCCAGCCCAGAGAGAGAGATCCATCTTCCCTCAGGGAGAAGGAGCCAGCCCAGGGAGGGGATCCATCTTCCCTCAGGGAGAAGGATCCAGCCCAGGGAGAGGGATCCATCTTCCCTCAGGGAGAACGATCCAGCCCAGGGAGAAGGATCCATCTTCCCTCAGGCCCTTTTACTGATCTGCATGTCACCTCTGATTCCCGCCAGCCTATAGCAGACAGGGGGGGGGGGGAGGTTAGAGCCTCCAGTGGGGTGGAGGAGAGAGCTGCTGATTAAGTCAAATTAAAGAACATGTCGGTTTGTTTGTTCTTCTGAGGGGGAGAAGGAGTAGGTGACAGATGGAGGGTATTTGCATGGCACTTGGGAATCGACGAGTAGTCAATATACATCTCTGACATTTCAAGGAGGGGGGCTTTTCTTCCTGGTCTTCAACTCAAGGATGTTCATTGACTTGACTGAGGAAATCTCTATTGCTGATTTAAAATAAAATGGCTTCCAAAGAATCCCCAGCACACGGGTGTTCTAGATCCCTGTTTAAATGACCTGTCCTGCCCCATGTTGTCCCTGAGCTCCTCCTAGTTTCCTTTTACCTCGGCCAGGGGTACGATGCCCTGGATGTCTCTCTGGCTGATGTAGAGGTGGGAGACAGCCTCGGCCTGTGTGCCTGTGGAGGGATACTCGATCTGCCACTGGATGGTCTGGGTGGACTGTAGGTTGATGATGTTGTCCATCTCAAACTCCACCTGCATCACCTCGTAAAAGGAACCCTCCAACCTGTATGGACATCAAGCAAAACATCAGGCAAGAGGCTCCATAAAATGCATCCTGTTTGCAATATGGCACTAGAGTAATACTACAAAAAATGTGGCAAAGAAATAAACTTTATGTCCTGAATACAAAGCGTTATGTTTGGTGCAGATCCAACATAACACATCACTGAGTACCCTCTTCATATTTTCATCATGTTATGGGTATGCTTGTCATCGGCAAGGACTAGGGAGTTTTTTAGGATAAAAATAAACAAAATATAGCTAAGCACAGGCAAAATCCTTGAGGAAAACCTATTTCAGTCTTCTTTCCACCAGACACTGGGAGACAAATTCACCTTTCAGCAGGACAATAACCTAAAACAGAAGGCCAAATATACACTGGAGGTGCTTACCAAGACGACATTGAATGTTCCTGTGTAGCCTAGTTACAGTTTTGACGTAAATCGGCTTGAACATCTATGGCAAGACTTGAACATGGCTTTCTAGCAATGATCAACAACCAATTTGACAGACCTTGAAGAATTTTTTAAATAATAATGGCCAAGTATTGTACAATCCAGGTGTCTAAAGCTCTTAGAGACTTACCCAGAAAGACCCACAGTTGTAATCACTGCCAAAGGTGTTTCTAACATGTATTGACTCAGGGGGGTGAATACTTATCTAATCAAGATATATTAGTGGTTTATTTTTCATTACATTTTTATAAATGTTAAAATGTTTCTTCCAATTTGACATTACAGAGTATTTTGTGTAGATCGTTGACCAAAAATGACAATTAAATCCATTTTAATCCCACTTGTAACACAACAAAATGAGGAAAAAGCCAAGGGATGTGAATACTTTCAGAAGGCAAGTCAAGGGGTGTGAATACTTTCAGAAGGCAAGTCAAGGGGTGTCAATACTTTCAGAAGGCAAGTCAAGGGGTGTCAATACTTTCAGAAGGCAAGTCAAGGGGTGTGAATACTTTCAGAAGGCAAGTCAAGGGGTGTGAATACTTTCTGAAGGCAAGTCAAGGGGTGTGAATACTTTCTGAAGGCAAGTCAAGGGGTGTGAATACTTTCAGAAGGCAAGTCAAGGGGTGTGAATACTTTCTGAAGGCAAGTCAAGGGGTGTGAATACTTTCTGAAGGCAAGTCAAGGGGTGTGAATACTTTCAGAAGGCAAGTCAAGGGGTGTGAATACTTTCAGAAGGCAGTGTAGCTGTCTATTAACCTCTGGTACAGTGAGGGAAAAAAGTATTTGATCCCCTGCTGATTTTGTACGTTTGCCCACTGACAAAGAAATGATCAGTCTATAATTTTAATGGTAAGTTTATTTGAACAGTGAGAGACAGAATAACAACAACAAAAATCCAGAAAAACGTATGTCAAAAATGTTATAAATTGATTTGCATTTTAATGAGGGAAATAAGTATTTGACCCCCTCTCAATCAGAAAGATGTCTTGCTCCCAGGTGTCTTTTATACAGGTAATGAGCTGAGATTAGGAGCACACTCTTAAAGGGAGTGCTCCTAATCTCAGATTGTTACCTGTATAAAAGACACCTGTCCACAGAAGCAATCAATCAATCAGATTCCAAACTCTCCACCATGGCCAAGACCAAAGAGCTCTCCAAGGATGTCAGGGACAAGATTGTAGACCTACACAAGGCTGGAATGAGCTACAAGACCATCGGCAAGCAGCTTGGTGAGAAGGTGACAACAGTTGGTGCGATTATTCGCAAATGGAAGAAACACAAAATAACTGTCAATCTCCCTCGGCCTGGGGCTCCATGCAAGATCTCACCTCGTGGAGTTGCAATGATCATGAGAATGGTGAGGAATCAGCCCAGAACTACACGGGAGGATCTTGTAAATGATCTCAAGACAGCTGTAACCATAGTCACCAAGAAAACAATTGGTAACACACTACGCCGTGAAGGACTGAAATCCTGCAGCGCCCGCAAGGTCCCCCTGCTCAAGAAAGCACATATACAGGGCCGTCTGAAGTTTGCCAATGAACATCTGAATGATTCAGAGGAGAACTGGGTGAAAATGTTGTGGTCAGATGAGACCAAAATCGAGCTCTTTGGCATCAACTCAACTTGCCATGTTTGGAGGAGGAGGAATGCTGCCTATGACCCCAAGAACACCATCCCCACCGTCAAACATGGAGGTGGAAACATTATGCCTTGGGGGTGTTTTTCTGCTAAGGGAACAGGACAACTTCACTGCATCAAAGGGACGATGGACGGGGCCATGTACCGTCAAATCTTGGGTGAGAACCTCCTTCCCTCAGCCAGGGCATTGAAAATGGGTCGTGGATGGGTATTCCAGCATGACAATGACCCAAAACACACAGCCAAGGCAACAAATGAGTGGCTCAATAAGAAGTACATTAAGGTCCTGGAGTGGCCTAGCCAGTCTCCAGACCTTAATCCCATAGAAAATATGTGGAGGGAGCTGAAGGTTCGAGTGGCCAAACGTCAGCCTCGAAACCTTAATGACTTGGAGAAGATCTGCAAAAAGGAGTGGAACAAAATCTCTCCTGAGATGTGTGCAAACCTGGTGGCCAACTACAAGAAACGTCTGACCTCTGTGATTGCCAGCAAGGGTTTTGCCACCAAGTACTAAGTCATGTTTTGCAGAGGGGTCAAATACTTATTTCCCTCATGCAAATCAATTTATAACATTTTTGACATGCATTTTTCTGGATTTTTTCGTTGTTATTCTGTCTCTCACTGTTCAAATAAACCTACCATTAAAATTATAGACTGATCATGTCTTTGTCAGTGGGCAAACGTACAAAATCAGCAGGGGATCAAATACTTTTTTCCCTCACTGTATGTGTCTCTTATGGAGACGTGCTACACATCAGTTTGGCTGGCGTAAACTGGCGAGTTGGGTAAACGACCAGTGAGTTAGAATTCCAGTCATCACTGTGACTGTGCCCTTGTGCCAACTCAAGTGGTACAAATTGAATAGCAGGGAGTGTACGGTAATCACCCCATCCCAAATGAGAACTTTCTTGATCGGAATGAGTGAAATGATGGCTGATGATCCACACCCCTCTCTGCGGGACATAGTGTGATTATGAGCTATGATGAAACTACAATTGACGTTACTCTTCTCGTACTTTACCAGTAGATTAAAATCATAATAATATATGCCATATAGCAGGCGCTTTTATCCACAGCAACTAACAGTCAGGCGTGCATTCATGTTTTGTATAGGTGGCCCCCAACGGGAATGAAAACCACCATGCTCTACCAACTGAGCCACAGGAGAGCAATATATATTTTTATCTACTATGATTTAACTGGTTGATCTAAGATGCTGTAAACGGTGCACAGCAAACTAATTTGTTACAGTCACAAAGTCGTCATATAAAAAAACGGGGAGAAAAATTCATGATGGCTTTACACACCAGGCTGGCTGCATCTCTAATGTCACTCTATTCCCCATAGTGCACTACTATGACCAGGGCCCATAGTGCGCTACTATGACCAGGGCCCATAGTGCACTTTAGGTGATAGGGTGTCATTTGGGACTCAACCACTGACTGGCTTAGAGGATGGAAAAAGAGCAAAGCACCCTCAAATTGATGCGAGAGGCATTTTCCATACCCAACACAGATATGATCCACGGCCGTGCACCTCCGAATTCTTGACCTTTGCAATTGTCTGTGCTCTGAACTCTGACCCATCACAGCTGTTCTTTTACAACCCTGTGTGCAGCGTTTCATTACCTCTCCCTGGGGCGCTGATGGATGTCAGGGCACCTGACCTCTCCTCCTACAAATGAATTTAGCCACAAATAAAATGAATGAACGAGGGAAACAAGACAACTCTCACAAGCTGCTCTGATACAGTATATGCTAGGATGAGCTGTGGTGAAGGAGATATAGAGAGCGACAGAGAGAGAGAGAGAAAGAGAGAGTGTGAGCGATAGAAAGATTATCAGAGAGAGAGAGAAATGTTGGAGAGAGAGAATCAGTGAGAGAGATGTTGAGAGAGAGATGTTGGAGAGAGAGAATCAGAGTGAGAGAGATGTTGGAGAGAGAGATGTTGGAGAGAGAGAATCAGAGTGAGAGAGATTTTGAGAGGGAGATGTTGGAGAGAGAGATGTTGGAGAGAGAGAATCAGAGTGAGAGAGATGTTGGAGAGCGAGAATCAGAGTGAGAGAGATGTTGGAGAGAGAGATGTTGGAGAGAGATAATCAGAGTGAGAGAGATTTTGAGAGGGAGATGTTGGAGAGAGATGTTGGAGAGAGAGATGTTGAGAGAGAGAGAGAGAGAGATGTTGGAGAGAGATGTTGGAGAGAGAGAATCAGAGAATGAGCGAATCAGAGAGAGATGCTGGAAGGGAGAGAATCAGAGAATGAGAGAATCAGAGCGAGAGATGCTGGAGA
This sequence comes from Coregonus clupeaformis, assembly GCF_020615455.1. Classification (NCBI taxonomy): domain Eukaryota; kingdom Metazoa; phylum Chordata; class Actinopteri; order Salmoniformes; family Salmonidae; genus Coregonus; species Coregonus clupeaformis. Next base: position 8,832,115 of record NC_059207.1, on the reverse strand, counting down.
GAAAGAATCAGAGAATGAGAGAATCAGAGAGAGAGAGATGCTGGAGAGAGAGAATCTGAGAATGAGAGAATCAGAGAGAGAATGCTGGAGAGAGAGAATCAGAGAATGAGAGAATCAGAGAGAGAGAGATGCTGGAGAGAGAGAATTGAGAATGAGAGAATCAGAGAGAGAGATGCTAGAGAGAGATAATCGGAGAATGAGAGAATCAGAGAGAGAGAGATGCTGGAGAGAGAGAATCGGAGAATCAGAGAATCAGAGAGAGAGAGAGAGATGCTGGAGAGAGAGAATCAGAGAATGAGATAATCAGAGAGAGAGATGCTGGAGAGAGAGAATCAGAGAGAGAGAGATGCTGGAGAGAGAATCAGAGAATGAGAGAATCAGAGAGAGAGAGATGCTGGAGAGAGAGAATCTGAGAATGAGAGAATCAGAGAGAGAGATGCTGGAGAGAGAGAATCAGAGAATCAGAGAATCAGAGAGAGAGAGATGCTGGAGAGAGAGAATCAGAGAATCAGAGAATCAGAGAGAGAGAGATGCTAGAGAGAATCGGAGAATGAGAGAATCAGAGAGAGAGAAAATTAGGCAGAAGTTGGACAAGAGGGAAGATGTCCCTCCTGAAGCCATAATGTGAACTCCTGACCCTCCTCGATGAGGCACAGCCTGCTGGATTCAGCCTTTCTTTGGCACTGAGAATAGAACTGTACTGTGGGGGAGCAATGCTGGGGTTAAGGAAGTAAGGAATGAACGCAGATGGGAATGGAGGAAGGTGGACAGAGGTATCTGTGGCAGTCTTACGACTGGTGACTAAGGCCACATATTGGTACTATTGGTGTGTTTGTGGACACTACCTGTCAAGTGCCCTTTCGGGTGGTGGTATATATAAACATTAATTTTTTGTATACAGTTTTTGTTGCAACAGTTTTTGTTGCAAACGTCGTCAAGTTTGCCACCCCTACTTCCACCCTGTCCGTCAGTCTGCCCTGTACAGAGATTGCGAGCGCCCGGTATCCATGCAAGGCTTGAGATGCGGTCACCGGTCGAGTGTGTGTAGCTAGCTACCTAGTTTAAATATCAACAGTACTGCCACCAGCAGCATAACATTTGATTAACACTTGATAACACTTTTATTTACATCATCATCAATATTGGGTCTGGTTGGCTGATACACACAGCAGAGAGGAGCAGCTGCATCAACGAACCTCGCTCCGACCCAACTCCGACCCTTCGGCGGCAGCAACACAGGTAGTCTAGACTCTAGCTAACCAAGATATATTAAAATATCCAGACAAGCCACTAGCCAGCCAGCCATATATCTTGAGTTAGAAGATTATGAATATTACATTATAAAGTTATTATTTAAGAGCATTGAAGATAAATCACAATCAGTTGATAGCCCACCCTCTTTTCCCATGTCAATCACTGTAACTAGCTTTTCTTACAATTTGTGATGAGTGAGAAATCAGTAGGCCTATGCAAAAAAAAAAAAAAAAAAGGCAGTTGGTATGTTATGAATTTCTAGATATAAATTATGAAAGTCTGGGGTTTTTTTCAAGGGGGGGGGGTGTCTGTGCATGGCTCTGTGTGTGTGTGTCTGTGTGTGTGTGAGAGTGTGTGTGCGAGTGCGTGTGCGTGTGCGCGTGTGCGTGTGCGCGTGTGCGTATGTGTGTATATGTGTGTGTGTGTGTGTGTGTGTGTGTGTGTGTGGGTGTGCGTGTGCGTGTGTGTGTGTGTGTGTGTGTGCGGGTGTGTGGGTGTAGCATGGTGTCATATTAGACCTCAGTGGGATGGGATTAGTGGGATGATCATTCATTGAGCCACGACTCAAACGGCTGTTAGAGCGTAACCATTCTTTTTCAACGGGCCATGCGAGGGTGGAAACCAATTTAGTGTGTATGTGTGTATATGTGTGTGTGTGTTTGTATGCGAGAGCGAGAGTGGACGTGTAGTGGAGGGAGGGCAGCATATAATACTGCATATCAGGGATCATCAACTAGATTCAGCCGCGGGACGATTTTTTAATGAGCAGATGGTAAGGGGGCTGGAACATAATTACAAATAATTAGTCAACTGCAAATTGACCGCAAGAAGCCCAAACTGATATAATACTTCACTAAAACAGAATCATTTCAAACCTTGCTTACATTTGTATATATCACATACTGTACTGTTTGTCTCTCTATTATGCGTGGGAATACTTTGGAACAGATTTCCAAAATGTTGATCACTTGGAGCTGATTTGCTGGTGTTTTTACAGTCTATTATCTCAACAAAAAAAATAATATATATATATATATATATATATATTTGCTCAGAAAACTTGGGGGGCCAAATAAAATCCAGTTGGAGAACCCTGCTTTATGGTATAAGAAGATTAGTTAACCAGTGGCAGATTTAGACAGGAGAATGAAAGTAGTGATTTAGTAAAGGCTGGATAATACTTTGGCTGATTGGAGCAGTTCCTGAGACGATTCAGTGGTGATTCATGGGATTTAAGTCGAGGAATGGAGAGCGGCGGTGTCAAGTGGCACTAGAGCACAAGGTTCCATTCTCCTGACACTTAGAGGGCCAGCACACCTAGGTCTTTACCCATGAGGCCGTGGGGTTCTAGACAGAGCTATAGAGGGTGCAGGTGGTATAGGTCCGTCCCTTCAGTAGCAGCGGGGTAGAGGTGCTAGCCACCACACTAAGCCATGCTAACCCTGCCGCCCCTGTCGCCGGGCCCTGAACCCTTCCTGCGTCTTCATGGGGAGATGAATTCAGTCCGACAGGCCACCCTTCACCTTTCTCCAATCGGCTATATAAATGTTGAGGAGTCAAGCCTCTGTCCGCTGTACTGTCGATACGAGGTGATAGGATCAAGGTGATATAGTGTTGATGTAGGGGGAAAAGGAAGGCAAGTTGTCTATGTTGCTAATAAACACGCAAACACACACACACACACACACACACACACACACACACACACACACACACACACACACACACACACACACACACACACACACACACACACACACACACACACACACACACACACACACACACACACACACACACACATAAGCCTACACAAGCACACACACACACACACACACACACACACACACACTAAGCCTGCGGTGCGATTCAATAGGCCTCTCACCTTTCTTTACCCTGAGCATGAGTGTGTGGCCGGTGTCATCGCGTCAGCGCAGGGCGACTCATATTTAGTTACCATTCAGGCGTGGACGGGGGAAGGAGGAGAGGAGGAGGAGGGAGGAGAGGAAGAGGAAGAGGAGGGAGGAGAGGAGGAGGTGGACAGGGGAAGGAGGAGAGGAAGAGGGGGGAGGAGAGGAGGAGGGGGGAGGAGAGGAGGAGGTGGACGGGGGAAGGAGGAGAGGAAGAGGGGGGAGGAGAGGATAGGGGGGAGGAGAGGAGGAGGTGGATGGGAGGAGGAGAGGAAGATGGGGGAGTGCTTCTACTTTGCAGTTGAATTAATTAGACATCATTGATTTCTGCCATTCTGCACCTCTGAGAGGAGACTGGAGTATTTATTTTATGTCAGAAGGCATAAAATGGGCAGACGAGACCTCAGAGCCATTTATCACATGGGCTTGTTGTTTAACCTTTGGAGAGAAAGTCATATTTCAAAGTTGGAACCTAAAAAGCAGCAGCACACACACACACAATAGAAAGGGATGTGAAGGTGTAATCACTGGACCTTAAAAAGCAATGCGTCACTTCTGACAGGTTCATTCAGGTATAGGCCGATTCGTCCGATGTGACTTGCTCTTCTTCAGGAAGTTTGTCCAAGTTGTCCTCCAAGACGGAACAAAGGCACGTATTTTCATTCTTTCTTTTACCTTTGTTTGTTCGTTTGAATTTTTTATTTTATTTTTTTCTTTCTTTCTGACCGTGTCCGAATACCCGTACTTGCATTCTAAATAGTAGGCTGATTGGGTATGCAAAAATATATAGTAGGCCTAAATGCCAGGATGTCATACTCATTTTGGCTTTTCATCTAGTAGAATTCGCTGCACACTATTGAGGAAGAGAATTGTCTTTCCAGACCCAGGTGTGTTTGACAGCTGATAATCAAGATATTGTGACGCACCGTACCAACATGAACGAACGGAGGGAATCAACGCAACTGCGCGTTAGATTATGCATTCTCAGTATAGATGAGCCTAGTACTGTATGTCGGTTGACATTTGTTGCTTACTGCGTTCGTTTTTTTTACTGTAATGTAGTTCTAAATAGCATGTGGTACGATGGGCACACAGTATGTAGTTTGAGTAAGTAGTAGTGGGCAAGGCAGGTTTCCGACGCGGCCCCCAGATATCTGTACGCTTTGACTTGCTATTATGAGATGTCCTTCGAAGGTAGTAATGACATGGTTTTCAGAATGTTTAGCATTGGAAAACACCATGGATACCCAGTACTGAGGGAAATCAAACTACATACTGAATGCTAATCGTACCACATGCTATTTAGAACTACAGTACAGGAAAAAAACGAACGCAGTAAGCACCATGGTTACCCGTACTGATTTCGGACACGGCCCATTACTACTACTTACTAAAACGGCATAAAGTCTCCTAATCATACTACATTCCATTTAGAACGTACTGCTTAGTATAACTGTATGTAGTAAGCAACAAATATCATCATACTAGGCTCATCCATAAAAACAGAGTCAAAGTAGAGTGGATGCAAGGGAACATTTGAGTGGCTTTTTAAGCTAACTTCGAATAGCAATGACAGTGACCTAATCATCATTGTTGTAATAACAAGAGAAAGGCAGTGGAGGACAGGAAAGTGGAAGTTGTGGAGGACAGGCAGGGATATACGGATGCCCTGTGTGAGAGGAGACTGAGGTATCATCTGAGTTCAACCACTGGTTCTATCAACCAAATCGTTAGGAACAGGGGGAGTGAGCAAAGAAGGAGAGAAGGAGAGAGAAAATCCCCTTGTTCCAGACAGTGATAACCCAACACAGCACTGAGACCTCTCCTAAATCACACAAACATGCACCCACATTCACACTGACACATACACACACACACACACACACACACACACAGAGCGCTATCTCCAGCCCACAACAGTTACCTCGGTGACAGTCGCTCAAGCAGCCAGAACAGTGGAGCACTTGTGCGGTGGGGTCGAGTGGCCTGCCTTATCTGTGTGGGAGACATAATAGGATTGGTTTCTAAAGCGATAGAGCAGCAGCCTCCTGCCTGGACTGAAGAAGAACACAGCCTCCTGACTGGACTGAAGAAGGACACAGCCTCCTGCCTGGACTGGAGAAGGACTCAGCCTCCTAACTGGACTGGAGAAGGACACAGACTCCTGACTGGACTGGAGAAGGACACAGCCTCCTGCCTGGACTGGAGAAGAACACAGCTTCCTGCCTAGACTGGAGAAGGACACAGCCTCCTGCCTGGACTGGAGAAGGACACAGCCTCCTGCCTGGACTGGAGAAGAACACAGCTTCCTGCCTAGACTGGAGAAGGACACAGCCTCCTGCCTGGACTGGAGAAGGACACAGCCTCCTGCCTGGACTGGAGAAGAACACAGCTTCCTGCCTAGACTGGAGAAGGACACAGCCTCCTGCCTGGACTGGAGAAGGACACAGCCTCCTGCCTAGACTGGAGAAGGACACAGACTCCTGCCTGGACTGGAGAAGGACTCAGCCTCCTGACTGGACTGGAGAAGGACACAGCCTCCTGACTGGACTGGAGAAGGACACAGCCTCCTGACTGGACTGGAGAAGGACTCAGCCTCCTGACTGGACTGGAGAAGGACACAGCCTCCTGACTGGACTGGAGAAGAACACAGCTTCCTGACTGGACTGGAGAAGGACACAGCCTCCTGCCTAGACTGGAGAAGGACACAGACTCCTCCCTGGACTGGAGAAGGACACAGCCTCCTGCCTAGACTGGAGAAGGACACAGACTCCTGCCTGGACTGGAGAAGGACACAGCCTCCTGACTGGACTGGAGAAGGACACAGACTCCTGACTGGACTGGAGAAGGACACAGCCTCCTGCCTGGACTGGAGAAGGACACAGCCTCCTGCCTGGACTGGAGAAGGACACAGCCTCCTGCCTGGACTGGAGAAGGACAGGCTGTATTCTATATCCTCCTGATCTCTCAGGCTCACTGAAGACAGCCTCTAAAGCCTTGTGTCTGTCTGATTCTGAGCCTCTCAGGCTGCGTTTACACAGGCAGCCCAATTCCCATCTTTTTTTTTCACTAATTGGTCTGTTGAACAATCAGAACAGCTCTGGTGCCAATAATTGGGCAAAATATCAGAATTGGGCTGCCTGTGTAAATGCAGCCTAAGTCACTTACAGAAGTAAATTACAGTGGACCATAAGCACATTCATAACACACTACAGCAGGGATCTAACCTTTTATAGGTTTATATATCTATGCTAAATTCTTAGAAACAAATTAAACCTAGCAGTGAAAGAATGTAGTGCTTAGGCCCAAATGGCACTCTGTGCACTGCACTATCTACAGTATAGTGCCTTCAGAAAGTATTCATACCCCTTGACTTATTCCACATTTTGTTGTGTTACAGCCTGAATTCAAAATGGATTAAAATATTTATTTTTTTCTCACCCATCTACACACTATACCCCATAATGACAAAGTGAAAACATGTTGTTGTTGTTGTTTTGCAAATTGATTGAAAATGAAATACAAAAATATATATTTTACTTAAGTTGTCACATCCCTGAGTCAATATATGTTAGAATCACCTTTGGCAGCGATTACAGCTATGAGTCTCTAAGAGCATTGCATACCTGGATTGCACAATATTTGCACATTATTTTAAAAAATATATTCTTCAAGCTCTGTCAAGTTGGTTGTTGATCATTGCTAGACAGACATTTTCAAATCTTGCCATAGATTTCCAAGCCGATTTAAGTCAAAACTGTAATTAGGCCACTCAGGAACATTCAATGTCGTCTTGGTAAGCAACACCACTGTATATTTGGCCTTGTGTTTTAGGTTATTGTCCTAATGAAAGGTGAATTTGTCTCCTAGTGTCTGTTGGAAAGCAGACTAAACAAGGTTTTCCTCTAGGATTTTGTCTGTGCTTAGCTATATTCAGTTTATTTTTATCCTAAAAAAACTTAACAAGCATACCCATAACATGATGCAGCCACCACCATGCTTGAAAATATGAAGAGTGGTACTCAGTGATGTGTTGTATTTGCCCCAAACATAACGCTTTGTATTCAATTAAATTTCTTTGCCATATGTTTTGCAGTTTTACTTTAGTGCCTTTTTTTGCAAACAGGATGCATGTTTTGGAATATTTGTATTCTGTACAGGCTTCCTTCTTTTCATCATTTACAGTTAAAGTCAGAAGTTTACATACACTTAGGTTGGAGTCATTAAAACTTGTTTTTCAATCAAATTTCTTGTTAACAAACTTTAGTTTTGGCAAGTCGGTTAGGACATCTACTTTGTGCATGACACAAGTAATTTTTCCAACAATTGTTTACATACAGATTATTTCACTTATAATTCACTGTATCACAATTCCAGTGGGTCAGAAGTTTACATACACTAAGTTGACTGTGCCTTTAAACAGCTTGGACAATTCCAAAAAATTATGTCATGGCTTTAGAAGCTTCTGATAGGCTAATTGACATCATTTGAGTCAATTGGAGGTGTACCTGTGGATGTATTTCAAGGCCTACCTTCAAACTCAGTGGCTCTTTGCTTGACATCATGGGAAAATCAAAAGAAATCAGCCAAGACCTCAGAGAAAAAATTGTAGACCTCCACAAGTCTGGTTCATCCTTGGGAGCAATTTCCAAACGCCTGAAGGTACCACGTTCATCTGTACAAACAATAGTACGCAAGTATAAACACCATGGGACCACGCAGCCGTCATACCGCTCAGGAAGGAGACACGTTCTGTCTCCTAGAGATGAACGTACTTTGGTGCGAAAAGTGCAAATCAATCCCAGAACAACAGCAAAGGACCTTGTGAAGATGCTGGAGGAAAGGTACAAAAGTATCTATATCCACAGTAAAACGAGTCCTATATCGACATAACCTGAAAGGCCGCTCAGCAAGGAAGAAGCCACTGCTCCAAAACCGCCATAAAAAAGCCAGACTACGGTTTGCAACTGTACATGGGGACAAAGATCGTACTTTTTGGAGAAATGTCCTCTGGTCTGATGAAACAAAAATAGAACTGTTTGCCCATAATGACCATCATTATGTTTGGAGGAAAAAGGGGGCTGATTGCAAGCCGGAGAACACCATCCCAACCGTGAAGCACGGGGATGGCAGCATCATGCTGTGGAGGTGCTTTGCTGCAGGAGGGACTGGTGCACTTCACAAAAATAGATGGCATCATGAGGAAGGAAAATTGTGTGGATATATTGAGCAACATCTCAAGACATCAGTCAGGAAGTTAAAGCTTGGTCGCAAATGGGTCTTCCAAATGGACAATGACCCCAAGCATACTTCCAAAGTTGTGGCAAAATGGCTTGAGGACAACAAAGTCAAGGTATTGGAGTGGCCATCACAAAGCCCTGACCTCAATCCTATAGAACATTTGTTGGCAGAACTGAAAAAGCGTGTGCGAGCAAGGAGGCCTACAAACCTGACTCAGTTACACCAGCTCTGTCAGGAGGAATGGGCCAACATTCACACAAATTATTGTGGGAAGCTTGTGGAAGGCTACCCAAAATGTTTGACCCAAGTTAAACCATTTAAAGGCAATTCTACCAAATACTAATTGAGTGTATGTAAACTTCTGACCCACTGGGAATGTGATGAAAGAATAAATGCTGAAATAAATAATTCTGACCTTTCACATTCTTAAAATAAAGTGATGATCCTAACTGACCTAAGACAGAGAAATTTTACTAGGATTAAATGTCAGGAATTGTGAAAAACTGAGTTTACATGTATTTGGCTAAGGTGTATGTAAACTTCCGACTTCAACTGTAGGTTATTATAGTGGAGTAACTACAATGTTGTTGATCCATCCTCGGTTTTCTTCTATCACAGCCATTCAACTCTGTAACTGTTTTAAAGTCACCATTGGCCTCACGGTGAAATCCCTGAGCGGTTTCCTTCTTCTCCGGCAACTGAGATAGGAAGGACACCTCTGTCTTTGTAGTGACTGGGTGTATTGATACACTATCCAAAATGTAATTAATAACTTCCCCATGCTCAAAGGGATATTCAATGTCATTTTTTAAATATTTGTTTTACCCATCTAGCAATAGGTGCCCTTCTTTGCGAGACATTGGAAAATCGTTGTCTTGGTTCACTGTTCGACTGAGGAACCTTAATGATAATGATATGTGTGGAGTACACACTATTAATAAACACTATTATCGCACACAGAGTGTGTCCATGCAACTTGTTAAACTAATTTTTACTACTGAACTTATTTAGGCTTGCCATAACAAAGTGGTTGAATAGTTATTGACTCAAGACATTTCAGCTTTTCATTTTTAATTCATTTTAATTCATAAAAAAAAAAAAAATCTAACATAAATCCACTTTAACATTATGGGGTTTTGTTTGTAAGCCAGTGACACAAAATATATTTAATCCATTCTAAATTCAGGCTGTAACACAACAACATTTTGAAAACGTCAAGGGGTGTGAAAACTTTCTGAAGGCACTGAAGGGAATAGCATGCCATTTCAGACAGTGTAGAGGGAAGTCAGAGGGAAGTCAGAGGGAATGGAAGGCGGAGGGAAGGTGGAGGGAAAGGAAGGTAGAGGGAAGGTAGAGGGAAGGGAAGATAGAGGGAAGGTAGAGGGAATGTAGAGGGAAGGGAAGGTAGAGGGAAGGTAGAGGGAAGGGAAGGGAAAGCAGAGGGAAGGGAAGGTAGAGGGAAGGGAAGGGAAAGCAGAGGGAAGGGAAGGTAGAGGGAAGGGAAGGGAAAGCAGAGGGAAGGGAAGGTAGAGGGAAGGCAGAGGGAAGGCAGAGGGAAGGGAAGGGAAGGGAAGGCACAGGGAAGGGAGAGGGAAGGGAAGGTAGAGGGAAGGCAGAGGGAAGGCAGAGGGAAGGCAGAGGGAAGGGTAGGCAGAGGGAAAGGAAGGCAGAGGGAATGTTGAGGGAAGGGAAGGTAGAGGGAAGGCAGGGGGATGACAGAGGGGAGACAGAGGGAAGGCAGAGGGAATGGAATGAAAAGGGAAGGCAGAGGGAAGGGTAGGCAGAGGGAAGGGAGGGCAGAGGGAAGGTAGAGGGATGGGAAGATAGAGGGAAGGGAAGGGAAGGGAAGGCAGAGGGAAGGTAGAGGGAAGGTAGAAGGAAGGGAAGGTATAGGGAAGGTAGAGGGAAGGCAGAGGGAAGGGAAGGGTAGGTAGAGGGAAGGTAGAGGGAAGGCAGGGGGATGACAGAGGGAAGGCAGGGGGAAGGCTGAACACAGAGAGTGTTTTTCTCTCCTCAGTACTGACCCTGGGGTTGTGTTACTTTAAGATATCTCATTCCCACACAGCATCAAACAACATGCACAACACACACACAAATACCAAAATGCACACACACACCGCAATTATTCTCATACAGGCACACACATACAGGCAAACAAACACACACAGCGATTAAACACACACTATAATTATCACACACAAACACACACAACCATGTCGGTAGAGGAGACACTATCTTATCCAAACGTATTGCAGGAAACTCAGAGAGAGTCTCTGAGGATTTCAAAGGGCAAAGCCCCACGGAGGAGGAGAGGTAGAGGAGGGAGGAACGGAAGTGGAGAGCTGGAGGAGGGAGTAAAATCCCCCGGGGACCTGGAGTGTCAGGGGAAAAAGAAGAGAGGAAGTGTTTTCTCTCCTCAGCTCAGAGGAAGTTGTCACTCTCCTTGCTGCTGCTGCAGGTATCAGCTTGACATGGAGGCGTCTGTGGGAAACAGGACTCATGCGCCGCTCCCCACTCCCGACAGCCATCAAACATACGTAGGCTACAGCCGAGAGGCAGGCGAGCCAGGCCGGGCGTGACCGAGGAGGATGAGGAACTGTCACAGAACCGACCACCGACCTTTACGACAGAGCACCGCCTCGCTCGTCACACCAAGCGGGCCCCGTCTGTCGTCACGCCGACCGACCCTGTCAGTTCGGTTTAAGACACCGCCCTCGAGGCCCTCACTCTGAACCTTATCATACGAGACTGCAGCACCTCGACACCACATCAACTCACTCCACGTCTGCTCCGCTCGGCAGTCAAGCATAGCAAGTCACTCAAGCCGTTCTCCAACTTGAATACCTCTGCAGACACTCAGATAAAGAGTCTGAACTGTACTTCCCCCACCACTTAAACCTTACCTTAGTCTTGTCCTCTTCCCTCATGTCACATGGTCGTGTCTATGGGAGAAATGCTAACTGCTCACCAGGGAGTTTGGAATCCATAGGGTGAATCTCAAAAGTCTCACCTCTGATCTCCTCCAAGAATGAGAGGAAACAGTGAGAAGAGAGGTTCAGGAAAATAGTATTGAGGGGTTGACATTCTAGTTCTGTGTAGTGTCTGGTTGTGATCCGTTCGGTTCCAGAGGGGTGGAGTTGTCCTCTTCATCCTCCTCTTCCTCTTCCATTGTATTGGCAGTGACCGCAGCAACAAACTCAGTCCCCCAGCGCCCCTTGCAGACAGAGCGGTACCGTGGCACTTCTGTCCTCGCCGCTCTTCACCTGCATACTTTACAGCTGACCTTTGTGTCCCACGCATTTCCTGTTTGCCAACGAGACACCCCCCCGTCCTCCAACCCCCTACCCCACACGCAAAACAAACGCCAACCCAGGCCGTCAGCACTTTGATGCCCTCTCTATTGCCCAAACAAACAAACAAACAGACCAGACAAACAAAACAAGAAGAGGGAAAACCTACATCCGCCGCCCCAGAGATTTGGAGCCTCAGCCATGAATGGTGTTAACAAGCGGGGACCATGATGACAGAGAAACACAAACACAGAGGCCAAATTGGCAGGAGTCACCACTCACTTTCAAAACATCCCCCATGCAGCCAAACAGTGAAATGAGGACCTTGATGCAAAAGTGGCTTGACTTGATGTACGATGATCTAACGGCCAGTGAAGAGATCTAACGCCCAGTGAAGAGATCTTAACGACCAGTGAAGAGATCTTAACGACCAGTGAAGAGATCTAAAGCCCAGTGTGCGCTCTGAGTTGTCCCTTCCCCTCCCTCAATCTTTCAGGCTCCTCAATCTTTCAGGCCCTGATGCACACAGGCCAGTCACTGTGTGACATAGTGAAGCCCTGGCCACAAACACAGGACATCTGGGCCAATATTCAAAAAGCCTCTCAGAGTAGGAGTGATGATCTAGGATCAGTTTCGCCTTTGAGATCATAATGAATATGATTATATGGACAGGTTGGGACCTGATCCTAGATCAGCACTCCTAACTACAGTGATCCTAATGCAACTTCTCAGCTCACTTCATCCTCTTGTTAATGACATGATAATAAAGACTTGTATGCAACTTAAAGAAAGTGTTGCAAAATGTCCAAAACCCTGGAATGACTTAGACCAGATAGAAACTGTGCAGTTGACAATAGTGGGGCGGCAGGTAGCTTAGTGGTTAAGAGCGTTGTGCCAGTAATTGAAAGGTCGCTGGTTCTAATCCCCGAGCCGACTAGGTGAAAAATCTGCCGATGTGCCCTTGAGCAAGGCACTTAACCCTAATTGCTCATGTAAGTCGCTCTGGATAAGAGCGTCTGCTAAATGACGTAAATGTAGTAACAACAATAAATGAAATGAAAGCTAGACAGACAGGGAGCATTGGAAATTCTCTCTCTCTCTCTCTCTCTCTCTCTCTCTCTCTCTCTGTGGTGTTTCTACAGTAAATAAGGACCAGAGAGAATGTGTAGGCTACAGTAACACATGCAGTGAACACACACCAATGGTAAATAATTGACAATTCCCAGGAGAAGACGTTATTTCAACATGGCAGCCCGATTGGGCCAAAAACAAAACATGCAAATGCTTTTAGTGCCACTACCAAAAGGTAAACAGGAATGTGTGTGAAGGAGGAGATTGTAAAAGAAACCCCACTGCACCTCCCTACTGCACCTCCCTACTGCACCTCCCTACTGCGCCTCCCTACTGCACCACCCTACTGCACCACCCTACTGCACCTGTACCTCCCTACTGCGCCTCCCTACTGCACCTCCCTACTGCGCCTCCCTACTGCACCTTCTCTCCCTACTGCGCCTCCCTACTGCACCTTCTCTCCCTACTGCACATCCCTACTGCGCCCCCTACTGCGCCTCCCTACTACACCTGCCTACCGCACCTCCCTACTGCACCACCCTACTGCACCCCCTACTGCGCCTTCTCTCCCTACTGCGCCTCCCTACTGCACCACCCTACTGCACCCCCCTACTGCGCCTTCTCTCCCTACTGCACCTCCCTACTGCACCTCCCACCCTACTGCACCTCCCTACTGCACCTCCCTCCCTACTGCACCTCCCTCCCTACTGCCCCTCCCTACTGCACCTCTTTACTGCACCTCCGGCCCTACTGCACCTCCGTACTGCACCTCTCTACTGCACCCCCTACTGCACTCCCCTACTGCACCTGCCTACTGCGCCTCGCTACTGCGCCTCCCTACTGTGCCTCCCTTCCTACTGCACCACCCTACTGAACATCCCTACTGCACCTCCCTACTGCGCCTCCCTACTGCACCAACCTACTGCACCTGCCTACCTCACATCCCTCCATCTTGCCGGTCTCATTATACTGACAGGGACGGACTCGGACCACAACTGCCCAGGCAGGGATTCATCCACACTGATCCATTGTTTTTCTACAGGCCCTATGGTCAATCTGTTTCTGCTGAGTCTGACCGGGAGTCAGTCCGCAAAGTGTTTGGCTCCATACCAACAAGGACAGGAAGGAACTAGATGTATAGGAAAACGAGAGTCTAGGGAGTGCTGCTTTGCTTTAGTGAAACATGTAAAAGGTTGCAAATGGATCCAAGGGTCTGAACTGACTATGAGCAAAATAAGTGATTGTTTATGTCTTGAAAATCAGTCAAACTGAAAGCCATTTGTCGCTTAAAGTCTAAGTACATAGGCTAGGTAGCATCTGCAGACAAACCACTACAGAGCACTAACACGCAGCATGTGATCATTCATAATTCATATAGACTCTACATATTCATGTAAGGCAGGACTACTACAATATATCACATTAGTAATAGTAATCTAATCTCACTGCAACTCCCCTCCATGTCTCCGACCACTACTTTGTATCCTTTTCTCTCTCGCTCTCCTCCAACACTACTCACTCTTCCCCTACTCAGATGGTAATGCGCCGTCGCAACCTTCGCTCTCTCTCTCCCGCTACTCTCTCCTCTTCCATCCTATAATCTCTTCCCTCTGCTCAATCAATCTCCCTCCAATCTCCTGATTCTGCCTCCTCAACCCTCCTCTCCTCCCTTTCTGCATCCTTTGACTCTCTATGTCCCCTATCCTCCCGGCCGGCTCGGTCCTCCCCTCCAGCTCTGTGGCTTGATGACTCATTGCGAGCTCACAGAACAGGGCTCCGGGCAGCCGAGCGGAAATGGAGGAAAACTAGACTCCCTGCGGACCTGGCATCTTTTCACTCCCTCCTCTCTACATTTTCTTCATCTGTTTCTGCTGCTAAGGCCACTTTCTACCACTCTAAATTCCAAGCATCTGCCTCTAACCCTAGGGAAGCTCTTTGCCACCTTCTCCTCCCTGCTGAATCCTCCTCCCCCTCCCCCCTCCTCCCTCTCTGTGGATGACTTCGTCAACCATTTTGAAAATAAGGTTGACGACATCCGATCCTCGTTTGTTAAGTCAAATGACACTGCTGGTCCTGCTCACACTGCCCTACCCTATGCTTTGACTTCTTTCTCCCCTCTCTCTCCAGATAAAATCTTGCGACTTGTGACGGCCGGCCGCCCAACAACCTGCCCGCTTGACCCTATCCCCTCCTCTCTTCTCCAGACCATCTCCGGTGACCTTCTCCCTTACCTCACCTCGCTGATCAACTCATCCTTGACCGCTGGCTATGTCCCTTCCGTCTTCAAGAGAGCGAGAGTTGCACCCCTTCTCAAAAACCAACACTCGATCCTCTGATTTCAACAACTACAGACCAGTATCCCTTCTTTCTTTTCTCTCCAAAACTCTTGAGCGTGCCGTCTTTAGCCAACTCTCTTGCTATCTCTCTCAGAATGACCTTCTTGATCCAAACCAGTCAGGTTTCAAGACTGGTCATTCAACTGAGACTGCTCTTCTCTGTGTCACGGAGGCTCTCCGCACTGCTAAAGCTAACTCTCTCTCCTCTGCTCTTGTCCTTCTAGACCTGTCTGCTGCCTTTGATACTGTGAACCATCAGATCCTCCTCTCCACCCTCTCCGAGCTGGGCATCTCCGGCACGGCTCACTCTTGGATTGCATCCTACCTGACCGGTCGCTCCTACCAAGTGGCGTGGCGAGAAGCTGTCTCCGCACCACGTGCTCTCACCACTGGTGTCCCCCAGGGCTCAGTTCTAGGCCCTCTCCTATTCTCGCTACACACCAAGTCACTTGGCTCTGTCATATCCTCACATTGCCTCTCTTATCATTGCTACGCAGACGACACACAACTAATCTTCTCCTTTCCCCCTTCTGATAACAGGGTGGCGAATCGCATCTCTGCATGTCTGGCAGACATATCAGTATGGATGACGGATCACCACCTCAAGCTGAACCTTGGCAAGACGGAGCTGCTCTTCCTCCCGGGGAAGGACTGCCCGTTCCATGATCTCGCCATCACGGTTGACAACTCCGTTGTGTACTCCTCCCAGAGTGCGAAGAGCCTTCACGTGACCCTGGACAACACCCTGTCGTTCTCCGCTAACATCAAGGCGGTGACCCGATCCTGTAGGTTCATGCTCTACAACATTCGGAGAGTACGACCCTGCCTTACACAGGAAGCGGCACAGGTCCTAATCCAGGCACTTGTCATCTCCCGTCTGGATTACTGCAACTCGCTGTTGGCTGGGCTCCCTGCCTGTGCCATTAAACCCCTACAACTCATCCAGAATGCCGCAGCCCGTCTGGTGTTCAACCTTCCCAAGTTCTCTCACGTCACCCCGCTCCTCCACACACTCAACTGGCTTCCAGTTGAAGCTCACATCTGCTACAAGACCATGGTGCTTGCCTACGGAGCTGTGAGGGGAACGGCACCTCCGTACCTTCAGGCTCTGATCAGTGCCTACACCCAAACGAGGGCATTGCGTTCATCCACCTCTGGCCTGCTGGCTCCCCTACCTCTGCGGAAGCACAGTTCCCGCTCAGCCCAGTCAAAACTGTTCGCTGCTCTGGCACCCCAATGGTGGAACAAGCTCCCTCACGACGCCAGGACAGCGGAGTCACTCACCACCTTCCGGAGACATTTGAAACCCCACCTCTTTAAGGAATACCTGGGATAGGATAAAGTAATCCTTCTACCCCCCCCTTCCCCCATTTTTTTTTTACATTGTAAAGTGGTTATCCCACTGGCTATAAGGTGAATGCACCAATTTGTAAGTCGCTCTGGATAAGAGCGTCTGCTAAATGACGTAAATGTAAATGTAATAGACAAACTGATCCTTTGCAAATCCGGCCCTGTGGTAAATCTGTAATGTGTTCCTCAACATCAATCTCCTTGTCGTTAAGCTCAGGCTCCGTCCCAAATGGCACCCTATTCCCTCTATAGGGCACTACTTTAGACCAGAGCCCTATAAACCCTGGTGAAAAGTAGTGCACTACATAGGGAATAGGGAGCCATTTAGGACGCACCCCCAGTCTCTAATGACATCCCATTAGCAGTCTCAGATAGCAGCCCCATTTAGTGTGATTGTACCAGCGACAGTGAGGGACGCAGGGACGGAGGGAAAGTCTGATTAGCTGAACAGATCGGGGAGATGATGTGTAATTAATGACAGGACGCAGCTAAATGCCATCATTCATTTGTTGTTTGAAATTGATTAGAAACAACTCAAACTCCTTGTCAGTACCTAGTTTCCTTCATGTTTGGTCTGTAGTCTCCTTCATGTTTGGCCGAAAAACAAATGTGTCCTATGAGATCCCTTAGTTTGCAAGAGGGCTTGTGTAGATCAGACCTGAGTTTAAATGTGTATTTGAGTATCTGTTATTTCAATACTTATTTTCTGTGTATTTGAATATTTTCAAGTAATTTGTCCTGAATCAACTACTTCTATTGGAAGTATTTTAAAGCATTAAAACAAATATCTATAAATAGCCGACTATTTTAAAGTATTTTCAAATACTTATTTCAAAAACTATTATCAGATACTTTTTTTCAAATACTGTTTTCAAATACTATTTTCAAATACCTAGGTTAAATGCATGGGATCGTATTTGAGTCAGTGTATTTGAGAATTTTTAAATACTTTCCAAGTGTAATTACAAATACATTCCAATATTCAACTACTTGTATTTTCAAATAAAAAATATCTAAATACTTACTTCCAAATGTCGTTGAAAGTAATTGAAATACCCCTAAATAGTATTTGAACCCAGGTCTGGTGCAGATGTTGACCTAATTGGTTGAATCAGATCAATATGAGCGTTCCAATTTACTACCCACTGGGTAACAAATGGTTGGAACAATGTTGTTTCCACATAATTTTACCCAAATAATTAAATGTGATGACATTGAATCAACGTGGAAAAGTCATTGGATTTGAAAAAAAGTTATCAAAGTAAGAGAATTTCGTATTTTTTTTCCACCCAAGTTAACCTAAATCCATTTATTTGTGAAATGTTTTGGTGATTTCACATTCAATTCTTGCTTGTTGACAACTCAACCAAAATGTAAATCAAAACTAAACGTTGAACTGACGTCTGTGCCCAGTGGGTAGTTCTAGAGTGTAAATGAGGAAAGAAATTGGGACATTATATGTAATGTTACTCTGGATAGGTGCATAAGCGGAAGACAAAATAACATCGTGAACTGTACAATACAAATGAAATGTATAACTTCAGACTGGCACTCCTCTTACTTTTCAAATGACATGTGGTAAGTACTGTCACGCCCTGGCTCTGGGGACTCTTGTATGTTGAGCCAGGGTGTTAGTTTCTTGGTGTAGTGTCTATGTTTCGTTTTCTATGTTCTGTTCTAGATCGTTTATTTCTATGTTGGCCAGGGTGGTTCCCAATTAGAGACAGCTGTGGCTCGTTGTCTCTGATTGGGAACCATACTTAGGCAGCCTGTTTTGCACTTGTCATTTGTGGGATCTTGTTCCGGAGAGGTTTGTGTTTGTTTTACCTTAGGACGTCACGTTTCGTTTTTGTTGTTTTGTTTTGTGTTTTGAAGTACTCATTAAAAGATGTACGCATATCACGCTGCGCCTTGGTCCGTTGTGTATGACGATCGTGACAGAAGATTCCACCATCAAAGGACCAAGCAGCGTGTCCAGGAGCAGACAGCCTGGACTTGGGAGGAGATCTTGGACGGGCAGGGGTCCTGGACTTGGGAGGAAATCCAGGCCGGAATGGATCGCCGTCCGTGGGAGGAGACGGTGGAGGCGCGCCATAGAGAAGAGCAGCGGCGCCAACCAGGTCGACGTCGGACACGCAAGAGGCAACCCCAATAATTTTTTTGGGGGGGGGCACACGGCATGGACGACGGGGCTGCTGGAGGCAGCTACAGGGCGAGTTTGGGGATTAGGAGAGGAGGCCACCGGGTTTGGGGGGCTGGAAGGGAGGTTGGCGGAGCCTAGAGGTAGAGCAGAGCCAACTCCCCGTACTCAGGCTAGGCAGCGTGAGACTGGGCAGGTTCCGAGGTATGCGGAGCTGCGTACTGTGCCGCGAGTGGTCCGGCACAGTCCAGTACGTCCTGTGCGAGCACCACGCACGTGTCGTGCTAAGGTGGGCATGCAGCCAGGACGGAGTGTGCCGTCTCAACGCTCGTGGCCTCCAGTACCCCTCCTCGGTCCCGGATATCCTGCGCCAGTGCCACGTGCTGTAGTGCCAGTACGAGTACACAGCCCTGTACATCCTGTGCTGATGCCTCACACAGAGTGTGTAAAAATAGGCATTCAGCCAGGACGGGTTGTGTCAGCTCTTCGCTCCAGACCTCCAGTCCGTCTCCACAGCCCGGTCCGGACTGTTCCTGCTCCCCGCACCAAGCCTGTGGGGCGCGTCGCCAGCCCGGTCCGGCCTGTTCCTGCCCCTCGCACCAAGCCTGTGGTGCGCGTCACCAGCCCGGCCCGGCCTGTTCCTGCCCCTCGCACCAAGCCAATGGTGCGCGTCGCCAGCCCGGCCCGGTCTGTTCCTGCTCCCCGCACCAAGCCAATGGTGCGCGTCGCCAGCCCGGCCCGGCCTGTTCCTGCCCCTCGCACCAAGCCTGTGGTGCGCGTCGCCAGCCCGGCGCAGTCCGCGCCTTTGGGGGGGGGGTACTGTCACGCCCTGGCTCTGGGGACTCTTGTTTGTTGAGCCAGGGTGTTAGTTTCTTGGTGTAGTGTCTATGTTTCGTTTTCTATGTTCTGTTCTAGATCGTTTATTTCTATGTTGGCCAGGGTGGTTCCCAATTAGAGACAGCTGTGGCTCGTTGTCTCTGATTGGTAACCATACTTAGGCAGCCTGTTTTGCACTTGTCATTTGTGGGATCTTGTTCCGGAGAGGTTTGTGTTTGTTTTACCTTAGGACGTCACGTTTCGTTTTTGTTGTTTTGTTTTGTGTTTTGAAGTACTCATTAAAAGATGTACGCATATCACGCTGCGCCTTGGTCCGTTGTGTATGACGATCGTGACAAGTACACACAGAACCCATGAAAAACACATCTTGCCCTTTAACTGTAGGGGAGATAAGGGGGGATAGGTTGAGCCAGAGTGGGGAGATAAGGGGGGATAGGTTGAGCCAGAGTGGGGAGATAAGGGGGGATAGGTTGAGCCAGAGTGGGGAGATAAGGGGGGATAGGTTGAGCCAGAGTGGGGAGATAAGGGGGGATAGGTTGAGCCAGAGTGTTCGTTGAGCCACCTCTTATTTCTAGGAAACACAAAATTATTCATATGACCAGATATTTAGGATGATGTCATTTCATGGAGCCTGTGAAGGAAGAAACCGCATGGAAAAAGCGTTAGGCAAGTTAGGTAAAAAAAAAACGGATTTTCACCAAGTCAAATGAATTAATTATGTCCTGCTGCTTGTATCTAAACCAAAGTAGATACAGTTAACTGCCAAAGTAAAGGAAACGCTTGAGTAAATGAGGAATCCAAAGTATACTGAAAGCAGGTGCTTCCACACAGGTGTGGTTCCTGAGTTAATTAAGCAATTAACATCCCAACATACTTAGGGTCATGTATAAAAATGCCCTGTTGCCCATTATATTGGCTAACATGGCTAGAAGAAGAGATCTCAGTGACTTTGAAAGAGGAGTCTCAAAGGAACATAGGGGATTTAAAGGGTGTGTGTGTGTGTGTGCGTGTGAGGCTCTGAGTTTGGAGAGGAGAAGGTATCTGGGAAGTCTAGAACAGATTAAACCTCAGTCTGTGTATCTCAGTGACCAGATCTCAACCCAATTGAACAATTATGGGAGATTCTGGAGCGGTACCTGAGACAGCATTTTCCACCACCATCAACAAAACACCAAATTATGGAATTTCTCGTATAAGAATGGTGTCGCATCCCTCCAATAGAGTTCCAGACATTTGTAGAATCTATGCCAAGGTGCATTGAAGTTGAGGTCTCTTTAAGCTACAATGTGAGGTCCTAAACCCAGTATGAAAGTGTATCCTTGTAGCTGTGTGGGCTAATATTGTGATGAGGTGGTGATGAAGGAGTCAGGCGCAGGAGGGTAAATTTTACATTTGTCATTTAGCAGACTCTCTTATCCAGAGCAACTTACAGTTAGTGAGTGCATACATTATTATTTTTATTTTTTATTTTTTTCATACTGGCCCCCCGTGGGAATCGAACCCACAACCCTGGCGTTGCAAACACCATGCTCTACCAACTGAGCTACATTCCTGCCGGCCATTCCCTCCCCTACCCTGGACGACGCTGGGCCAATTGTGCGCCGCCCCATGGATCTCCCGGTCGCAGCCGGCTACAACAGAGCCTGGATACGAACCAGGATCTCTAGTGGCACAGCCTTAGACCACTGCGCCACTCGGGAGGTTAATCACAGAATAACAGGCTTTAATCCGCAAAATACAGGTTAACACAGAAATGCGTCAAACACACTCCAGGGCACAAAACAGGTGCACTGGAAAATACAAGGCATACGGGGAAAATACTCCCGTCGATACACAATACACGAGCTCCACCGAGCTTCACTAACCTCCACAAATAAACAATCACCCACAAGGACAAGGGGGCAGAGGGAACACTTATACACGGACTAATTAGGGGAATAGAACCAGGTGTGTGTGATTGACAAGACGATTGTGATGATGATTGGGGCGGCAGTGGTTAGTACTCCGGTGACGTCGAAGGCAGAAGCCTGCCCGAACAAGGAGGGGAGGTAGCCTCGGCGGAAGTCGTGACAAATATAGTCAAAATGTTTGCCTTGGGGTAAGTTGAGCCAATGGCCACCATACTCCATACAAATGATGATTACATTTTGTCCGTTTTATGCATAATATGCATAGTACTTTTGCAATGTGTCATGTAAAAGTACATGCCCTGTGTATACAAACGTAAAACAAGCAGGGGTCTGGCCCCCCTTGAGGTTCTTGAGAGAGCAACCAAGGAAGTGAGAGAAGGGAAGAAGTCCATTTGAGCAGCAGCAACGGAGGAAAAAATTGACTGAATGACACTGAAGAGGTACATCGACAAAATAGAAAATGAACGTGTATCTGTGCGAAAGAGATGCTATGATAGAGTAGCAGAGGAACACAAGGCCTTATCTGATGACATGGAGTTTGAGCTTGATAAACATATCAATAATAAAATGCAGAGAACTTTCCTATGAATTGGCACATCGACACAACATCCCTGTCCCAGACAACTGGTCAAGAAGTGATCTACAGTATAACTGAATGTAGACATACAATATACCACACCCCCATTCCAGGAATTAAACTTTGACCTACAAGCACAATCACCCACTGTCATAGGTCACACTCACCCACTTAACCCCAAGGTGGCTCAACTTACCCTGTCCCTATACTCAACTTACCTAGTTGCGGCAAGATATTTTTTTGGGGGGGAGAGGCTATATTTTCAAAACTGTTACGTTAACATGAACTCTGATTATTTACAGGGATACATTTCCCTTGACGTATTGATGCTGAATGTAAAAAATGGCTCAACATACCCCACTCTCTCCTAGAGGAATTACTGTGAATGCGCTCTCTTTTTTCTCTCAGAAAAAAGCCTATGACAGAGCTATTCAACTGGCGGCATGCGGGTCAGATCCAGCCAATTTATTAATGTATACTGGCCTTTTGATCAATTCTGAACATTAATAAATGATCTGCAAAAAAAATCCCTGCCAAAATCCAACGTTCAGTGCCAAAATGACAAGCACTACGGTGGTTGTCTATAGTGTGATTTGTGGCGGATTTTAGCGGTTTCTAGCGCATATGTGGCATGTTGATGATGTTTTCTTCATATGAATTTGGCTCTAGCATTTGAATGGTTTAAGTTACAAAATATTATGACGCCAATCCTGAAACCTACAACTAAGAATCCTAAGTAGGACTCACTACTCATCCCTCTTCCTTCACTACTCATCCCTCTTCCCCCACTACTAATCCCTCTTCCTCCACTAATCATCTCTCGTCAACCACTACTCAACCCTCTTCCACCACTACAAATCCCGCTTCCACTACTCATCCCTCTTCCCCCACTACTCATCCCTCTTCCTCCACTAATCATCTCTCATCAACCACTACTCAACCCTCTTCCACCACTACTCATCCCTCTTCCACCACTACTCATCCCTCTTCCACCACTACTCATCCCTCTTCCATCACTACTCATCCAACTTCCCCCACTACTTAACCCCCTTCCCCCACTACTCATCCCTCCCCCACTACTCATCCCTCTTCCCCCACTATGCAGCTCTCTTCCCCCACTACTCATCCCACACTACTCATCTGTCTTCCCCCACTACTCATCCCTCGTCCCCTACTACTCATCCCTCTTCCCCCACTACTCATCCCTCTTCCCCACTACTCATCCGTCTTCCTCCACTACTCATCCCTCTTCCTAAATACTACTCATCCCTATTCCCCCACTACTAATCCCTCTTCCTCCACTAATCATCCCTCTTCCCCCCACTCAACCCTCTTCCCCACTACTCATCCCTATTCATCCACTACTCATCCCTCTTCCCCCACTACTCATCGCTCTTCCTCCACTACTCATCCCTCTTCCTCCAATACTCATCTCCCTTCCCCCACAACTCATCCCACTTCCTCCACTATTCATCCCTCTTACGCCATCTCTCATCCCCCACTACTCATCCCTCTTCCTCCACTACTCATCCCTCTACCCCCACTACTCATCCCTCTTCCCCCACTACTCATCCCTCTTCCTCCACTACTCATCCCTCTTCCTCCACTACTCATCCCTCTTCCCCACTACTCATCCCTCTTCCTCAACTACTCATCCCTCTTCCTCCCTACTCATCCCTCTTCCCACTACTCATCCCTCTTCCTCCACTACTCATCGCTCTTCCTCCACTAATAATCCCTCATCCCTCACCACTCATCCCTCTTTCCCACTACTCATCCGTCTTCCCCCACTACTCATCCCTCTTCCTCCACTACTAATCCCTATTCATCCACTACTCATCCCTCTTCCCCCACTACTCATCGCTCTTCCTCACTACTCATCCCTCTTCCTCCACTACTCATCCCTCTTCCTCCACTACTCAAACCTCTTCCTCCACTACTCATCTCTCTTCCACCAATACTCATCTCCCTTCCCACACAACTCATCCCTCTTCCTCCACTATTCATCCCTTTTACGCCATCTCTCTTCCCCCACTACTCATCCCTCTTCCTCCACTACTCATCCCTCTACCCCCACTACTCATTCTTCTTCCTCCACTACTCTTCCCTCTTCCCCACTACTCATCCCTCTTCCCCCACTACTCATCCCTCTTCCTCCACTACTCATCCCTCTACCCCCACTACTAATCCTTCTTCCTCCACTACTCTTCCCTCTGCCCCCACTACTCATCCCTCTTCCACAACTACTCATCCCCCACTACTCATCCCTCTTCCCCCACTACTCATCCCTCTTCCCCCACTACTCATCCCTCTTCCCCAACTACTCATCCCCCATTACTCATCCCTCTTCCCCCACTACTCATCCCTCTTCCCCCACTACTCATCCCTCTTCCCCCACTCCTCATCCCTCTTCCCCTCTACTAATCCCTCTTCCTCCACTAATCATCCCTCATCCCACACCACTCATCCCTCTTCCCCACTACTCATCCGTCTTCCCCCACTACTCATCCCTCTTCCTCCACTACTCATCGCTATTCAACCACTACTCATCCCTCTTCCCCCAATACTCATCGCTCTTCCTCCACTACTCATTGCTCTTCCTCCACTACTCATCTCTCTTCCACCAATACTCATCTCCCTTCCCCCACAACTCATCCCACTTCCTCCACTATTCATCCCTCTTACGCTATCTCTTCCCCCACTACTCATCCCTCTTCCTCCACTACTCATCCCTCTACCCCCACGACTCATTATTCTTCCTCCACTACTCTTCCCTCTTCCCCCACTACTCATCCCTCTTCCCCCACTACTCATCCCTCTTCCTCCACTACTCATCCCTCTTCCTCCACTACTCATCCCTCTTCCTCCCTTACTCATCCCTCGTCCCACTACTCATCCCTCTTCCTTCACTACTCATCGCTCTTCCTCCACTACTCATCCCTCTTCCTCCACTACTCATCCCTCTTCCACTAATCATCCCTCTTCCCCCACCACTCATTACTCTTCTTCCACTACTCATCCCTCTTCCTCCACTACTCATCTCTCTTCCACCAATACTCATCTCCCTTCCCCCAAAACTCATCCCTCTTCCTCCACTATTCATCCCTCTTACCCAATCTCTCTTCCCCACTACTCAACCCTCTTCCCCCACTACTCATCCCTCTTCCTCCACTACTCATCCCTCTTCCTCCACTACTCATCGCTCTTCCTCCACTACTCATCCCTCTTCCTCCACTACTCATCGCTCTTCCTCCACTACTCATCCCTCTTCCTCCACTACTCATCCCTCTTCCTCCACTACTCATCCCTCTTCCTCCACTAATCATCCCTCTTCCCCCACTACTCATCCCTCTTCCTCCACTACTCATCCCTCTTCCTCCACTACTCATCCCTCTTCCCTCTTCCTCCACTACTTATCCCTCTTCCCCCACTACTTATCCCTCTTCCCCCACTACTCATCCCTCTTCCTCCACTACTCATCCCTCTTCCCCCACTACTCATCCCTCTTCCCACACTACTCATCCCTCTTCCTCCACTACTCATCCCTCTTCCCCCACTACTCATCCCTCTTCCCCCACTACTCATCCCTCTTCCTCCACTACTCATCCCTCTTCCCACTACTCATCCCTCTTCCTCCACTACTCATCCCTCTTCCCACTACTCATCCCTCTTCCTCCACTACTCATCCCTCTTCCTCCACTACTCATCCCTCTGACAGAAATTGTTTTCCTCACCTGCATCCCCTCTCTCTCTTTCTTTCCATGTTTAAATACTGTATTGATTTAGAAGGACACTATCGAATACATCTCTCCTTTACTTTCTGTTACAGGACTTCCTTTCAGGAAGCAAGGCCAAGGTACTGAGATATGGGGCATTTGGCTGGATGTAGTTTTATCTTGAAATAGGTGAATGTAGTTTTATCTTTAAATGGGTGATGTAGTTTAGTTGTCCTATTTTCAGCTAGATAGCCAGGAATGTGTGAATAATGAATAATTGAAAATGTGCGAGTATTCAAAACTCCTTGAGAAAATGACCACACAAGCCCATAGTATGAAGTTCTACACGTTGAATGTTGATCTCCTCTCCCGCTCTGCCATGGCAGTTTTTTCAAACTCAAGGCAGTTTTCTCAGACTGAAGGCAGTTTTTTCAGTCTCAAAGCAGTTTTTTCAGACTCAAGGCAGTTTTCTCAGACTCTCAGAGAGGTAGAAGTGACAGAACACGGGTGTCTGAGACCATTTGTCTTTTCCCATTTGTGCCAAGAATGAGAGCGAGAAAGAGTGAGAGAGAGAGCGAGAGAGAGAGAGAGAGAGAGAGAGAGAGAGAGCGAGAGAGAGTGTGTGTTTGTGTGCATGCATGTATGTGTGCAAGTTCACAGCCCAACCACTAACATTGAATGGCTGAGAGGAAAGAGGAAATCTCCTGCTGAGCTCCGTTGATTCGACTCTTCTCTTGGAAGAAAAAAACAGTTTTCAATCTGGGTGGCAGATGACTGCGTAGCATAACAATCCTCAGCTGAAACAGGGTGTGTGGGACAGAGACATAATGTAGGTAATACTAGAACGATCGAAAGGGAGAAAGGAGAAACAGAGTGAGACAGAGGAGAGAAAAAGAGAGAGATAGAAAACTGCGTCCATATACAGTATTGGGACTCTAAAGCAGACAACGCTATTCTCATTCCTCCATTTTGTCAAAAAAAAAAATTATAATGAGTTGCTCTTGCCTAGCTCACACACTCATAGACCACATCTTGGTTGCATCCCAAATGTCACCCTATTGTCTATATAGTGCACTAAAGTAGTGCAGAATTAAGGGAATAGGGTGCCATTTGAGACATAGCCCACATCTTACCCTACATGCTTGGACTTCACATTCACCCATATTTGTCATGGACTCCCTGGCTTTTGAGTTACAAACAATAGCCTGTCCTCCCCTCGAAATAAATGGAATGTAAATATGGAATGGTTGTTTTTATTTCTCCCAGAAGGCTCAAATTCCACTCTCCTTCCTATGACTCATAAAGTTCATCCTGTTATGGCCGTTTGAGAACCCGGTTGCAGGTTAGCCATAAAATAAACACTTTTTTCCCATATTCAGAAGTGGGAGGCTTGTGTCAGAAGGAATGTCATGCTATGGTGTGTGTGGGTGAATGTGTCGGCAGCCATTCGAACCTGATTTGGACCTTCTTTCCAATGGGAAGTTAAACCTTTTCTCTCTGGGACGTGTCAGAAATAATCAACCCTCTCCCAGGAATCATAGCACTCGTCAAGAGGAATACCAAATACTGTGTGGAGACACTAGTCACTACCACAAGAGAGAGAGATAGTATTTTAATCAAACACCTAATTTAGTAAAGCAATTCGAAGCATCTTTAGCCAATCACAAAGGCAAACTGAAGGAGCAGCATTTTCTTCAGTTTTCCTATCAGACCAAGTTTAATCTCAGACTGAAAAAAATCTAAATCACAAGAAATAGGATAAATCCGCAGTGAAGAAATGCAGAGCTGAATGGCATTTCTTCCTCCCACATAATATGGAGACCATGGTTCATTCTAAAAGGAACATTTACTGTGAATATTGCAGCTCGTTTTCAGAATGGATATCATTCTAGCTTCTAAATCATATTGACACTGTCGGGAAAAAACTAGTGAGAATGTCATTTCAGGATCTCAGGCCCACAACAACTCACACTGGACTTTGGCATCTCCATCTTTACTCCACCTATTCTTATTTAGATAAGATGTTCAACTACCTATAACTACCCGGACAACTTTAATCAGTCGACATCTTTTGTGTACATTCAACCAGACCTGGGTTCAAATACATGTGTATTTGAGTATTCGTTATTTAAATACTTATGTTCTGTGTATTTAAGTATTTTCAAATAATGTAGTCCGAATCAACTACTTCTATTGGAAGCATTTGAAAGTATTTTCAAATACATTTCTATAAATAGCCTACTATTTGAAAGGATTTTCAAAAACGTATTTCAAATACCTGGGTTAAATGCATAGGAGAGTATTTGAGTATTTTTCTTGACATGGTTAAATAACTCAAGCATAGATTGGTCACTTTTTTTTCTAATTTGGCACACAAAAACTTGAGGCCATGAGTAACTTGGTCAAAAAGAACGGCACCGATTGGCCTATAGGTGGCGCTGTTATAAGCAGTCTCACTTAAACCCTCATATCTGTCGCCCCGTTTGACCTAGAGTCTTGAAACTTTGTATGTAGGTGTCTTTCCTCATGATGAACAAATTTGCCTCAAGGACCCATAAGGTCCGTCAGGATAGATTTTCCTCCAAACCTTTGAAAAACCATAACTCCAAATAACAACTTAACTTAATTTGAGAAAAGCTAGAGATGGCTGAGTTATTGGTAATTCAGGAAATCAGATTTTACATGTCCATTTAAATATTTTTAGGGTCATCAAAGACATTACCATGATGAACCATGTTAAGTTTGGAATTTATATCTTAAAAATAAGGAAACTAACAATTCACTTGTTTTACTATGTAAAGCTTATGCTTAAAATAATCATACAAAATCTTCTCTCATGGACTAAAAGTCAGATTCACTCCAAATGTGATATTTGGAATCATCATGATAGTCCCTAAAGAGTTTGAGAAAATAAGGTTGATGCATTCAAAGATGGCAAATATGATCAAATATGATAAGAATCCTTCAAAAATCTTCTTCTAATGAACCATAGGACCAAATGGAATGTAGGCCCATGGTACATCTCTTAACTTAGTTTGAGAAAAGCTACGGGGGTTGGTCAAAATATTGCTGAGTTATTCACAAATCAAAAATCTGATTTTGGGTGTCCATTTAAAACACTGTAAATCCACTCCACAGTGGCCTATCAACATGAAACTTGACATGGCTATCATGACATCCTTAAGATGAACCACACTGAATTTGGCATTGAAATCTAAAAAAAACAAGGAGACTATTAACAACTCATTCTTTGCATGTGTAATGCTCAACATCATCTGCAATCATCTTCTCCTCATGAACCATACAGTGCCTTGCAAAAGTATTCACCCCCCCTGGCGTTTTTCCTATTTTGTTGCATTACAACCTGTAATTTAAATGGATTTTTATTTGGATTTCATGTAATGGACATACACAAAATAGTCAAAATTGGTGAAGTGAAATGAAAAAAATAACTTGTTTCAAAAAATTCTAACAAATAAATAACGGAAAAGTGGTGCGTGCATATGTATTCACCCCCTTTGCTATGAAGCCCCTAAATAAGATCTGGTGCAACCATTTACCTTCAGAAGTCACATCATTAGTTAAATAAAGTCCACCTGTGTGCAATCTAAGTGTCACATGATCTGTCACATGATCTCAGTAATATACACCTGTTCTGAAAGGTCCCAGAGTCTGCAACACCACTAAGCAAGGGGCACCACCAAGCAAGCGGCACCATGAAGACCAAGGAGCTCTCCAAACAGGTCAGGGACAAAGTTGTGGAGAAGTACAGATCAGGGTTGGGTTATAAAATAATATCAGAAACTTTGAACATCCCACGGAGCACCACTAAATCCATTATTAAAAATGGAAAGAATATGGCACCACAACAAACCTGCCAAGAGTGGGCCAACCACCAAAACTCACAGACCAGGCAAGGAGGGCATTAATCAGAGAGGCAACAAAGAGACCAAAGATAACCCTGAAGGAGCTGCAAAGCTCCACAGCAGAGATTGGAGTATCTGTCCATAGAACCACTTTAAGCCGCACACTCCACAGAGCTGGGCTTTACGGAAGAGTGGCCAGAAAAAAGCCATTGCTTAAAGAAAAAAATAAGCAAACACGTTTGGTGTTCGCCAAAAGGCATGAGGGAGACACCCCAAACATATGGAAGAAGGTACTCTGGTCAGAAGAGACTAAAATTTAGCTTTTTGACCATCAAGGAAAACACTATGTCTGGCGCAAACCCAACACCTCTCATCACCCCGAGAACACCATCCCCACGGTGAAGCATGGTGGTGGCAGCATCATGCTGTGGGGATGTTTTTCATCGGCAGGGACTGGGAAACTGGTCAGAATTTAAGGATTGATGGATGGCGCTAAATACAGGGAATTTCTTGAGGGAAACCTGTTCCAGAGATTTCAGACTGGGACGGATGTTCGCCTTCCAGCAGGACAATGACGCTAAGCATACTACTAAAGCAACACTTGAGTGGTTTAAGGGGAAACATTTACATGTCTTGGAATGGCCTAGTCAAAGCCCAGACCTCAATCCAATTGAGAATCTGTGGTATGACTTAAAGATTGCTGTACACCAGCGGAACCCATCAAACTTGAAGGAGCTGGAGCAGTTTTGCCTTGAAAAAATATTTTGCATCTTCAAAGTGATAGGCATGTTGTGTAAATCAAATTATACAAACCCCCCAAAAATCAATTTTAAGGCAACAAAATAGGAAAAATGCCAAGGGGGTGAATACTTTCGCAAGCCGCAGTACGTCAGATTCACTCCAGACTGTGTATTTAGACTATTTACATCAGTCTTTAATGGTTTTGAGAAAAACTTTTTGCTGCGTTCAAATATGGCCCCACTGTACCTATAGATGCACGTTAGCTAATGATAAAAATACAACACAAAAAAAAAAAATTCTCATGAACCATGAGTCCGATTGACTCCAGATTTGGTATATAGACTCAATTAATTAGTCTGAGAAAGATTAGTTGCTGCATTCAAAGTCAGCCACACTACACCATATGGCACCATATCACACCAGGGCTATAAGAACTGAACCGATGGACATGGGCCCATGAAATTTGGTAGGTAAACCTTATGTCCTTAGAAGCTATCTGAATATGAACCTTAGATGGCTGCACCAGACCAGTTGGTGGCACTATACATGTAATTGTCACCAGTGGCACCAAAGGGTTACTAGAGCAATAACTATTGATCAAGTGGACTTTGTCTCATGCAAATTAATGTTAGATTTAAATTATGCAGATGAACAACGTGAAATATTGTGATTAGTATATCTGTATAATCACACTATGTGGCCTGCACGTAGTGAAAAGTGGGATATTGTATTCTGTAAAATGAGAAACCAGAAGTCCTGCCGCTTGCGCAGTCAGCGTGTTACAGCTGTTAGAGTGTTTTGAAGTATTTTGGGATGCTAATGTTGAGTTTACACAAACAGATTTTGACAAAATAAAGTCCCAGAATTCAAAGACGACCTCAAGATACCAATACACTAGCGCTGAAAATATTTCACTAAATCTTAACATAAACCATTACTCAAATTGACCCCAGAATTGGTACATAAACTCAATAAATAGAGTAATGACTTTAAGAATGATTACCTGCTGCATTCAAAGACAACCAACCTACAACACTGTAGCTCAGCTGGTAGAGCACGACGCTTGTAACGCCAAGGTAGTGGGTTCGATCCCCGGGACCACCCATACACAAAAATGTATGCACGCATGACTGTAAGTCGCTTTGGATAAAAGCGTCTGCTAAATGGCATATTATTATTTATTATTATTAACACTAGACTAAACTTCACTTGCGTCATCCTTGTGGTAAAGGAAGATAGTTCCTACATAATAGAGTGCTTGCTTGGTTATCCAACTGATCTTGTGTTCTTTCGGTCCTGCTCGAAGCTATATTTTCAAATACTTTCCAAGGGTATTTCCAAATACATTCCAATATTCAACTATTTTAAAATATCTAAACGCTTACTTCCAAATGTCTTTGAAAGTAGTTGAAATACCCTGAATAGTACTTGAACCCAGGTCAGCATTCAACCGTCTGTGCATGAACTGAATGAAACGCATGAAACATTATGCATGAATGTCATTATTTCGTCTCACCATGTGGAGAAAGATGATTCTGGGGACATCATATCACAACAAATTACTTCAAGGCTGGCGCTGGTTAAATATGCAGAGGGAACCAACCAGAGGGATGACGGGGACAGGAGAAAAACTGTATTCTGGGGACGGGGTGGCGTGTAGCTCCTGCATGCCTGTCTATAAATACTGCTCTACAGTATATTTTATATTTAGGCACTAATATGTGCTGGTAGCTGGGATGGGACTGATTGAATTGGGCCAGGTATCGGGCCGTATCGGGCCGCCTGTCAACTGCACCGCTCAGACCTTAAAAAACAACAAACCCCAGAAGGCCGTGCAGCATCTGCTTGACGGCGCCAACCTGACTGCCTAGAGCTGGGTTGGTTTGACCCTCACCTGGCAACCCACCAGATACTTATCTGAGCTGACACACAAGCCTGCCTCACTGGCGCTGAGGAAAAGTTTAAATGAATAGTGGGGAAAAGACTGGGAAAAAAACTCCCCAATTTCCCCTCTAGGCAACCGACCAGAGCGACAGGTTTGTATGTATATGTCTGTGAATGAGTAATTGTGTGCGTATGCATGTGTATAGTTATCACATACAGCAGCCTCTGAATGGCAGTGAGGGAGTTGAGCCACATTCAACGGCATTTCAATAAAACTCTGAGCGGCTGGGTATCAAACTGAATAGGGAGCCATTTCATGTCCAGACTAATTACAAAAGAAAAGCCCTGTCCCGAGGGAGAGAGGATTACTGCTGAGAGCCTCCGCTACTGTACTGTGGAAGACGGAGAGAAGGAGAGATGGAGAGATGGAGAGAAGGAGAGAGGGAGAGATGGAGAGAGGGAGAGATGGAGAGATGGAGAGATGGAGAGAGGGAGAGATGGAGAGAGGGAAAGTAGGAGAGGGAGAGATGGAGAGAGGGAGAGATTGAGAGATGGAGAGAGGGAGAGATTGAGAGATGGAGAGAGGGAGAGAGGGAGAGAGGGAGAGATGGAGAGAGGGAGAGATGGAGAGAGGGAGAGATGGAGAGAGGGAGAGATTGAGAGATGGAGAGATGGAGAGAGGGAAAAATGGAGAGATGGAGAGAGGGAGAGATTGAGAGATGGAGAGATGGAGAGATTGAGAGATGGAGAGATGGAGAGAAGGAGAGAGGGAGAGATGGAGAGATGGAGAGATGGAGAGATGGAGAGATGGAGAGATGGAGAGAGGGAAAGTAGGAGAGGGAGAGTGGGAGAAAACTACTATACTGTGGAAGAGGGAGAGAATGAGAGATGGAGAGAGGGAGAGTGGGAGAGATGGAGAGAGGGATAGATGGAGAGATGGAGAGATGGAGAGAGGGAGAGATGGAGAGATGGAGAGATGGAGAGAGGGAGATATTGAGAGATGGAGAGAGGGAGAGATTGAGCGATGGAAAGGAAGAGAGTGAGAAAAAAAGAGAGAGGGAGAGAAGGAAAGAAAGAAAGCGAGTGGGAGAGAGAGAAAGAAATGGAAAGAGAGAATAAGGCTAGATGAGTGGGAATGTTGGGGTTTTCATTCATTGGCCATTCCACTGGTCAAAGGAACAGCCATCTGCCAACACAATACTTCAAACTACAACACAGGTTTACCTTGATGCCTTTACAGCAAAGTCAGTGTTAGAACTGTAGGAGAACAAAGAAGAATGCTTTCCTGACCCGTAGTTGCATGCTTATAGAACAGAGATTCCCAAACCTCTCCTCGAGGAAGACCTACCAGTTCCACTTATTTGATCTATTGCAGACAGCAGCACGTTCAAGGGGTCAGTTGGCCGTTGGAATCAGGGTTTGACCCAATAAGTGGAACTGGATGGGGGACACTAGAGGAGAGGTTTGGGAAACTTTCTTATGGATGATCTGACCATTGAGCATGGCCAAATACCACGAGAGAGCCAAGTGTTAATCAAACTATGAATGTTAAAAGTTAATCAGTCCCTTCCCTCATTAGGCAAGAGAGGAGGGGAGGGGAAGGGAGGGGAGGGGAGGGTACTTGCTCCCTCTTTAGATCAGATAAATAACCTAGGGTCCCAGACACTGTGCCCATGGGACCACATCAACACCTCTCATATACTGGCCCTGCAATTGATTTATTTGATCACATCAATCAAATCACTGAATTTGGGTCAGTCAGCCATGTTCCATTTTGGCATGGCTTTAAAAGCTGTGGCGGTTTCTTGAAGCGCTTTCAGAACAGGGTCAGCTGTGGAACGGGAATCCGGGATTGGTGGTAAAGATGGGATAGGGTGATGAAGGAGGTGCGTGTGCGTGCATGCGCGTGCGGGTGTGTTTGTGTGTGTGTGTGTGTGTGTGTGTTTGGAGAGGGGGGTGCTAATGGATTTCTAATGACAGCTGCCAATACTCCTACTTTTCCTGTGTGGCTCAAAGTGGACTTCGGGAAAGGTCACGGGAAAGGTCACTGTAAGTGTATGAGTTGCCGGCCACTTGACTTGGAGCATTAAAACACTTGGAGGTCATTTTCTCAGAGTGCATGTATAGTATGTGTGTGTGTGTGTGTGTGTGTATGTGTGTGTGTGTGTGTGTGTGTATATGCGTATGTATGCGTGCATGCATGTACATGTATGTGTGCCTGAACATGAACGTAGGTCTGTGTCTGTGTGTCTGTGTGTGTGTGTGCGTGCGTGCGTGCGTGCGTGTGTGTGTGTGTGTCTGTGTGCGTGCAGATGTGAGTCAACGGTGAAGGTAGGAGGGAACATGGGAGAGAAGGGGAGTGGAAAGCAGTAGGCAACCTATTTCACACCGAGTGGCAGAGAACATTCTCTCTCAGAAAGAGGAAAAAGGCTATTGATTAAACCTGGAGCAGAATTTAGAGCAGCACTATTAATGGAAAAGCATGTATCTGGGAGACATCAGTCAGAGAACAGCATGGGGGCCTGAGTCAGCCAGCCAGCCTGCAGAATCTTTCCAGCCCAAACAAAAGAGAGAAAGTGGGTAGAAAGGAGGTTACCATGGAACAGTAACTGGTCAATTACAGCATCAACTGGACCTTTTTTGAATGGTCCAAATAAATCTGAGAGTTCAAATCGATGCTTGCATACAATAACATATTCTGCATGCATTCATATTAAATGAAATCATGTTTCAGATAGTTTACCCAGGTAGAGTTTCAGGTAGTTTACCCAGGTAGAGTTTCAGGTAGTTTACCCAAGTAGAGTTTCAGGTAGTTTACCCAAGTAGAGTTTCAGGTAGTTTACCCAGGTAGAGTTTCAGGTAGTTTACCCAAGTAGAGTTTCAGGTTGTTTACCCAGGTAGAGTTTCAGGTAGTTTACCCAAGTAGAGTTTCAGGTAGTTTACCCAGGTAGTTTCAGGTAGTTTACCCAGGTAGAGTTTCAGGTAGTTTACCTAGGTAGAGTTTCAGGTAGTTTACCCAAGTAGAGTATCAGGTTGTTTACCCAGGTAGAGTTTCAGGTAGTTTACCCAAGTAGAGTTTCAGGTAGTTTACCCAGGTAGAGTTTCAGGTAGTTTACCCAAGTAGAGTTTCAGGTTGTTTACCCAGGTAGAGTTTCAGGTAGTTTACCCAAGTAGAGTTTCAGGTAGTTTACCCAGGTAGAGTTTCAGGTAGTTTACCCAAGTAGAGTTTCAGGTAGTTTACCCAGGTAGAGTTTCAGGTAGTTTACCCAGGTAGAGTTTCAGGTAGTTCACCTAGGTAGAGTTTCAGGTAGTTTACCCAGGTAGAGTTTCAGGTAGTTCACCCAGGTAGAGTTTCAGGTAGTTCACCTAGGTAGAGTTTCAGGTAGTTTACCCAGGTAGAGTTTCAGGTAGTTTACCTAGGTAGAGTTTCAGGTAGTTCATCTAGGTATTTGGTATTTTGGTATTTTATTAGGATCCCCATTAGCTGTTGCAAAATAAGCAGCTACTCTTCCTGGGGTCCACACAAAACATGAAACATGACATAATACAGAACATTAATAGACAAGAACAGCTCAAGGACAGAACTACATGCATTCGTAGCGTACATACAGTGGCTTGCGAAAGTATTCACCCCCTTGGCATTTTTCCTATTTTGTTGCCTTACAACCTGGATTTTTTTTTGGGGGGTTGTATCATTTGATTTACACAACATGCAAAATATTTTTTCTTGTGAAACAAACAAGAAATAAGACCAAAAAAAACAGAAAACTTGAGCATGCATAGCTATTCACCCTCCCCAAAGTCAATACTTTGCATATTTTGCATCAATTATAACTGCAAGTCTCTTGGGGTCTCTATAAACTTGGCACATCCAGCCACTGGGATTGTTGCCCATTCTTCAAGGCAAAGCTGCTCCAGCTCCTTCAAGTTGGATGGGTTCCGTTGGTGAACATCAATCTTTAAGTCATACCACAGATTCTCAATTGGATTGAGGTCTGGGCTTTGACTAGGCCATTCCAAGACAGTTAAATGTTTCCCCTTAAACCACTAGAGTGTTGCTTTAGCAGTATGCTTAGGGTCATTGTCCTGCTGGAAGGTGAACCTCCGTCCCAGTCTCAAATCTCTGGAACAGGTTTCCCTCAAGAATTTCCCTGTATTTAGCGCCATCCATCATTCTTTCAATTCTGACCAGTTTCCCAGTCCCTGCCGATGAAAAACATCCCCACAGCATGATGCTGCCACCATCATGCTTCACTGTGGGGATGGTGTTCTTGGGGTGATGAGAGGTGTTGGGTTTGCGCCAGACATAGTGTTTTCCTTGATGGTCAAAAAGCTAAATTTTAGTCTCATCTGACCAGAGTACCTTCTTCCATATGTTTGAGGAGTCTCCCACATGCCTTTTGGCAAACACCAAACGTGTTTGCTTATTTTTTCTTTAAGCAATGGCTTTTTTCTGGCCACTCTTCCGTAAAGCCCAGCTCTGTGGAGTGTGCGGCTTAAAGTGGTCCTATGGACAGATACTCCAATCTCCACTGTGGCGCTTTGCAGCTCCTTCAGGGTTATCTTTGGTCTCTTTGTTGCCTCTCTGATAAATGCCCTCCTTGCCTGGTCCGTGAGTTTTGGTGGGTGGCCCACTCTTGGCAGGTTTGTTTTGGTGCCATATTCTTTCCATTTTTTAATAATGGATTTAATGTTGCTCCGTGGGATGTTCAAAGTTTCTGATATTTTTTATAACCCAACCCTGATCTGTACTTCTACACAACTTTGTCCCTGACCTGTTTGGAGAGCTCCTTGGTCTTCATGGTGCCGCTTGCTTGGTGGTGCCCCTTGTTTAGTGGTGTTGCAGACTCTGGGGCCTTTCAGAACAGGTGTATATTACTGATATCATGTGCCAGATCATGTGACACTTAGATTGCACACAGGTGGGCTTTATTTAATTAATTATGTGACTTCTGAAGGTAATTGGTTGCACCAGATCTTATTTAGGGGCTTCATAGCAAAGGGGGTGAATACATATGCACGCACCACTTTTCCGTTATTTATTTGTTAGAATTTTTTGAAACAAGTTATTTTTTTCATTTCACTTCACCAATTTGGACTATTTTGTGTATGTCCATTACATGAAATCCAAATAAAAATCCATTTAAATTACAGGTTGTAATGGAACAAAATAGTAAAAACGCCAAGGGGGTGAATACTTTTGCAATGCACTGTACACACAAACTGTCTAGGTTAAATAGGAGATAGGCGCACAATTGGCCCTGTCGTAGCCGGCCGCGACCGGGAGACCCATGGGGCGGCGCACAATTGGCCCAGCGTCGTTCAGGGTATGGGAGGGAATGGCCGGCAGGGATGTAGCTCAGTTGGTAGAGCATGGCGTTTGCAACGCCAGGGTTGTGGGTTCGATTCCCACGGGGGGCCAGTATGATTTAAAAATATATAATAATAATGTATGCACTCACTAACTG
The DNA here is from genome assembly GCF_020615455.1 of Coregonus clupeaformis. Taxonomy (NCBI): domain Eukaryota; kingdom Metazoa; phylum Chordata; class Actinopteri; order Salmoniformes; family Salmonidae; genus Coregonus; species Coregonus clupeaformis. The sequence continues at coordinate 8,794,524 of NC_059207.1, read as the reverse complement.
TAAGTCGCTCTGGATAAGAGCGTCTGCTAAATGACTAAAATGTAAAATGTAATGTAAATGCGTTGTGCCATGAGGTGTTGCTTAATCAGTTTTTTTTCTAACCAGGTCTGCTGTTCATTTGAGCAAAATGAGATGGAACGGAGTTCCATGCAATAATGGCTCTATATAATACTGTACAATTTCTTGAATTTGTTCTGGATTTGGGGACTGTGAAAAGACCCCTGGTGGCATGTCTAGTGGGGTAAGTGTGTGTGTCAGAGCTCTATGTAAGTTGACTATGCAAACAATGAGGGACTTTCAACATGAATGTTTCTTATAAAAATAAGAAGTGATGCAGTCAGTCTCTCCTCAACTCTTAGCCAAGAGAGACTGGTATGCATAGTATTTATATCAGCCCTCTGATTACAATGAAGAGCAAGACGTGCTGCTCTGTTCTGGGCCAGCTGCAGCTTAACTAGGTCTTTCCTTGCAGCACTCGACCACACGACTGGACAATAATCAAGACTAGACAAAACTAGAGCCTGCAGGACTTGCTTTGTGGAGTGCGGTGTCAAAAAAGCAGAGCATCTCTTTATTATGGACAGACCTCTCCCCATCTTTACAACCATTGAATCTATATGTTTTGACCATGACAGTTTACAATCTAAGGTAATGCCAAGTAATTTAGTCTCCTCAATTTGTTCAACAGCCACACCATTCATTACCAGATTCAGCTGAGGTCTAGAACATAGGGAATGATTTGTACCAAATACAATGCTCTTAGTTTTAGAGATGTTCAGGACCAGTGTATTAGTGGCCACCCATTCCAAAACAACCTGCAACTCTTTGTTAAGGGTTTCAGTGAGCTGTGGTTGGGCTGTGGTTTCTGATGCATACGTGGTTTAATCATCCGCATACATGGACACACATGCTTTGTTTAATGCCAGTGGCAGGTCATTGGAGTTTCTAAACGAAACACAGTGGGCGAAACGCCCTGCACTGTAGAAAATGATTCTGGGGTGAATTGAAATTTACTCAAAAAACAACTACGTAATAAAAATGAATGCAAGTCGTTTCAATGGATTGTGGGTAATTCATTATTTATTTATTTTTACTTTAGGATAATTTTACAAAAAGTTCTCCCATGAGGCGTAATGGATCATGATGAACGTACTGTATATTAAAACTGTCAGGCAAATTGACGTTCAGTGATGAGACCACCCATTCCCACCATCACCACTCTTAATGACAGAGGTTAATGCAGCATTCTGCAACGCCTGCAGTTCTACCTCTAGTTACTGCTGGTGGATTGAGCACTGTGCACAACAACGCCTGCCGAAGTCGGTTTAAATGGCAAATTATCAAATACATTAACAAATATTAACCATTAAGTGTTTGTGAAATATGTTGGGTTTACTAAATATTTGTGTCACATCAACTCATATTTAATCATATTATCAGTAAATCCAACACATTTTTATGGCTATTATTAATTTCATAGATGTACCTTATTTGTGTAAATTCAAACAACGTAAGTTTTTTAAACTCAAAATATTGTGTGTAATTTGTTGCCATCTTTTTTTTAAAGTAGATACAACACCATTTTTTTTTACAGTGTGACCAAACAAAACATTTTAACATTTTAACATAATGTAAATCACCCTGCAGATTATAATTTCACTCCTATGTGAAATGTTATGGTTAGTGTGAAATGTTATGGTTAGTGTGAAATGTTATGGTTAGTGTGAAATGTTATGGTTAATGCGAAATGTTATGGTTAGTGTGAAATGTTAAGGTTAGTGTGAAATGTTATGGTTAGTGTGAAATGTTATGGTTAGTGCGAAATGTTATGGTTAGTGCGAAATGTTATGGTTAGTGCGAAATGTTAAGGTTTGTGTGAAATATTATGGTTTGTGTGAAATGTTATGGTTAGTGTGAAATGATATGGTTAGTGTGAAATGTTATGGTTAGTGTGAAATGTTATGGTTAGTGTGAAATGTTATGGTTAGTGTGAAATGTTAAGGTTAGTGTGAAATGTTATGGTTAGTGTGAAATGTTATGGTTAGTGTGAAATGTTATGGTTAGTGTGAAACCACGGGGGGCCGGTATGAAAATAAAAAATAAAAATAAAAATAAAATAAAATAAAAAATAATGTATGCACTCACTAACTGTAAGTCGCTCTGGATAAGAGCGTCTGCTAAATGACTAAAATGTAAATGTAAATGTAAATGTTATGGTTAGTGTGAAATGTTATGGTTAGTGCGAAATGTTATGGTTAGTGCGAAATGTTATGGTTAGTGTGAAATGTAATGGTTAGTGCGAAATGTTATGGTTAGTGCGAAATGTTATGGCTAGTGCGAAATGTTATGGTTTGTGTGAAATGTTAAGGTTTGTGTACAGTTAGAAAATGTCACACCTTTTTGACATGTAGGGTATGAACTACTACTGTTTAAAACTTCCTGGTTTGAGGCCAATCTCTTGGTCTCAGCCTCAGAGAGATTGTACCTGTATGTGGAAATGTGTGTCACTAAATAATGAAGTATGTTTCAAACACAAACGTTCAGTGGTAGAAATGTCGCACAAGAACGTTGCACAAGAACTGTTGAATTATCTATACTTTGAGCTCCGTCAGCACGGCATGTGATCGACTTTATGCATGTGAATGTGTGCGTGCATTTGGTTGTGTGTCTATATATATTTTTAGCGGTTTACTTTCTCAGTGAATACCGTTTTCCCTTCACTTAGACGTCTGCTGTCTATGGTACATTTGCAATTTGAGGATACTGTTTTTCCAACGGCCCCTGAACCACTGTGAGGATGTTCACAGTGAGGAAAACACTAGGACACACCTACAGGACTCATGCTGTTTAACTGAGGAAATAAACTTCGACACGAGAGAACGAAAGGAGATGAGGGGATAGGAAACGAGGGGATAGGAAACGAGGGGAGAGGACAGAGGAGTAAAGATTACAGTGTCAGACTCAATCCCGTTAGTAATGCAGTGTTTGCCAGCTAGAGTGAGACGCTTTTAAGTGCTCACACATGACAGGCTGAACAACAAATTATGATTCATCAAGGCCCCAATTCAATGGCGTGTGATATTAAGCCCCTTCCCATCTTAAGTAGCCTGACGTCACACCCTCTGTGTTCAGGGCCCTCTCTGTTGGCAGCGTCCCAAATGGCACCCTATTCCCTATGTAGTGGACTACTTGTGCACTACACAAGGGCCCTGGTCAAACGTAGTGCACTACATAGGAAATAGGGTGGCATTTGGTACGCAGCCTTTGTCACCTCAGAGTGTCCCCCCTCTCCTCTGAAGGTAATGCCTTCTCTCCGTGCTACAAAGGTTAAAACCTAAACGGTGTGAATGCTCTTTAAATAATGAGCCGCACTTGTCATATTTGTTATGAAGGCCAATGCAAACAGACTGGTAATTAAAATGACTCGCTCCTCCACAGTGGGAGCAGATATTAGATGTGAAAAGCTCTTCACACCACATGCAGCACGCGTATCTTTGTGTGGTGGTGTCTGTGTCGGCGTGTTGGTATATCTGCGAGAGCTCCTGTGTGTGTGTGTGTTTTTAAGTGTGTGTGTGTGTGTTTTAAGTGTATGTGCGTGTGTGTACTGTATGTGTGTGTGTACTGAGTGTGTGACGGTGTATGTTAATGCGTGTACTGAGTGTGTGACGGTGTATGTTAATGCATGTACTGAGTGTGTGACGGTGTATGTTAATGTGTGTACTGAGTGTTTGACGGTGTATGTTAATGCATGTACTGAGTGTGTGACGGTGATTGTGTGTGTATGTGTGTGTAAGTGTAAGTGTCTGTGTGTGTGTGTGTGTGTGTGTGTGTGTGTGTGTGTGTGTGTGTGTGTGTTAGCTGGTCCATGTGTGCTGTTGAATGAAGGGCTGTGGGAGGGAGTCAGAGTCAGAGGGCGAGGGGTAATACTCTGGGAGGACAGTAGAGGGCACTGCTTCCTCTCGCGCTCTGCTTCTATAATGTTGGCCCTGTTTGAATACTTTAGAAACGCTTCCTTTTTCCTGCATGTAAGCAGAGATCTATAAGTGATTGGATATGTGTAAGCAAGGTTATCATCCTACTACCTTCACCCAATCCAACCAAATTAGATATGTGCTTCATTCAAGGAAGGCATGAATTTCTGAAGTATTCAAACAGGACTGTTGTGTCCAGGAACAATATTTTGAATAGTAATTGATAGAGATTTAGTTTGACTTGCCAGTGCAACACCTAGTACTTTGGGTGCATTATGCATGCTCTATCCGTGCTGCTGAAACATGAACTGTTCCACAGTCATTCAGGCTAAGTGCACGCTGGAGGGCATTACAATAGGACGCTCCCGTAAAGGATTTGAGCCCCCAACAACACCCTGGTCACCATTTCTATAAATGTAATTTAGCAGATAGCGATTCGTCGTGATCGTGTGTGGGTGTTTGTACCTACGTGTGTGCGTGACAGTGAGCGTGTGTGTGTCCCCCACTTCATCTAAAAGCACATTACCATTGACTTCCCACAGTTTAGAAACACATTGATTAGTCCCATCTTAGCATAAAGCATTGGCTAATGTTCCCTTCGATCCCTATTTGTTTGGGCATAGTAATTAGGGCAGACATTGCTGTGCTAGCCCGTAGGGCATGTCATTGTGGACCACCGTTCAATAGGCAGGGGGCTTAAGGGGGGTCGTGGTAATGGCCCCTAATCATTATACCACACCGCCACTTCCCAGTCTGGGATCAATGATCAATGACAAATAATACAGCTCCCCCTAGCACACACAGACACACAGACACAGACAGATACACAGACACACAGACACAGACAGACACGCACACACAGGCACACAGACACAGACAGATACACACACACACAGGCAGGCATGCACATACAGACACAGACATACCGAGGCGTAGCAGACGCCCCTACAACCCCAGCAACATGTAGGGGCCCCTGAGCTTTAGGGGCCCTCGGCTCGCCTCACACCCTAAAACAAAACAATAGATACAGTGCATTCGGAAAGTATTCAGACCCATTGACTTTTTCCACATTTTGTTATGTTACAGCCATATTCTAAAATATATTACATTTTGTTTTTTCCTCATCAATCTACACAATAATGACAAAGTGAAAACAGGTTTTTAGACATGTTTGCACATTTATTATAGTATATAAGTATTCAGACCCTTTGCTATGAGACTCAAAATTGAGCTCAGGTGCATCCTGTTTCCATTGATCATCCTTGAGATGTTTCTGCAACATTGGAGTCCACCTGTGGTAAATTCAATTGATTGGACATGATTTGGAAAGGCACACACCTGTCTATATAAGGTCCCACAGTTGACAGTGCATGTCAGAGCAAAAACCAAGCGATGAGGTCGAAGGAATTGTCTGTAGAGCTCTGAGACAGGATTGTGTCGAGGCACAGATCTAGGGAAGGGTATCAACACATTTCTGCACCATTGAAGGTCCCCAAGAACACAGTGGCCTTCATCATTCTTAAATGGAAGAAGTTTGGAACCACCAAGACTCTTCGTAGAGCTGGCCGCCCGGCCAAACTGACAATCGGGAGAGAAGGGCCTTGGTCAGGGAGGTGACCAAGAACCCAATTGTCACTCTGACAGAGCTCCAGAGTTCCTCTGTGGAAATGGGAGAACCTTCCAGAAGGACAACCATCTCTGCAGCACTCCACCAATCAGGCCTTTATGGTAGAGTGGCGGAAGCCAGTTCTCAGTAAAAGGCACAGACAATTCCTTCGCTTGGAGTTTGCCAAAAGGCACCTAAAGACTCTCAGACCATGAGAAACAAGATTATCTGGTCTGATGAAACCAAGATTGAACTATTTGGCCTGAATGCCAAGCGTCATGTCTGGAAGAAACCTGCATCATGCTGTGGGGATGTTTTTCAGCGGCAGGGACTGGGAGACTAGTCAGGATCGAGGCAAAGATTAACAGAGCAATGTACAGAGAGATCCTTGATGAAAACCTGCTCCAGAACGCTCAGGACCTCAGACTGAGGCAAAGGCTCACCTTCCAACAGGACAACAACCCTAAGCACATAGCCAAGACAACGCAGGAGTGGCTTCAGGACAAGTCTCTGAATGTCCTTGAGTGGCTCAGCTAGAGCCCGGACTTGAACCCAATCGAACATCTCTGGAGAGACCTGAAAATAGCTGTGCAGCCTCGCTCCCCATCCAACCTGACAGACCTTGAGAGGATCTGCAGAGAAGAATGGGAGAAACTCCCCAAATACAGGTGTGCCAAGCTTGTAGCGTCATACCCAAGATGACTCTAGGCTGTAATCGCTGCCAAAGGTGCTTCAACAAAGTACTGAGTAAAGGGTCTGAATACTTATGTAAATGTTTTATTTCATTTTTTTTAATTTATATACATTTGCAAAAATGTATTAAACAGTTTTTGCTTCGTCATCATTGGGTATTGTGTGTAGATTGATGAGAAAAAAACACACAATTTAATCAATTTTAGAATAAGGCGTAATAACTTAACAACATTTGGAAATCTGAATACTTTCCGAATGCACTGTATATACATCACAATGATTAAGAAGATAATCTAAGCTTGGATATGAAACCGCGCAGAGGTTTTAAAAGTGTACTTACACTATAATTTCGACAATCAAATTGGGATGTCTAGAAAACCTATTGTTTTAGTGAATTTTGTTTTAATCCCAAAAGGATGTAAATGTTTAGGCTGACTGGGTTTTTTGTTTGTTTTTTGGGGTCTCATAAAACTGTACCAGTGCACTATCACGTCCATGATTAAATGTGCGTTGGCTACAGACGTTTTTCTGTCTGACCAGCCTTGGGAAGGGAGAGAGAGCTTCAGTCAGTGAGGGGATCTGATACCTCTCCATGCATTGTGGATGACGCGTCCATGCCTGCGCTCAGATCCTCATTTCATGCATGGGGAACCATCTGGTTCTCTCCTGTACCACTGGCACTGTGACGATAATTAAAGAGGAAAATAGCTCCACTCCTGGCATCATCTGGGAGAGTAGCCCTGCTCCCAACACACACAGCCCTCAACCCCTCACCAAACAATGCTGCACACACCGCTTGATCTGATGAGCAAAGACAACATGTCTACAACAAATAACAACAAATAATAACAAAGATAGCTAATAATGTAAGCATACTGTGTCCATAAAAAGTATATAGGTTGTATGTTGGGAGCTTTTGGGAAAGAGCACAGTTAGAAAGATATGGCATATAGAAGCAAACCGGATGGACATCATGAAAATGATCGGAGAGGTTGAGAGTAGAAGAAGTTCAGGAGCAAAAAAATAAATAATATATTTATATATAATAGAATTATTGTAAAATTAACTCTGTCCATAAGGTGTAGATAGTAAGTATAGACCGGAAGTAGAGGCCTGGGCATTGTTGTTCACTAATTTACTCCAAGTAGGGAAAGGATGGTGGGGTTGAAAAGTAATAAAGGGGAGTATATATATAAAAAAACAAAAAAACATGGGGGATTGGAAGTGATGCAGACAATTACATTGATAGAAGATACAATCTATCTGCAATATTAAGCTGATCCATTCCCCCTCAAAAAAAAAAATATATATATATATATATATATATATATATATATATATATATATATATATATATATATAAAAAAGAGAAACAAATTAAATATAAAAATAACGATAAATAAAAATATTAAAATAAAAAGACAACGTGTCTGTGTGTCTGTTTTTGTTGGTGTCTATGTATCAAATCAAATCTAATCAAATGTTATTTGTCACATGCACCGAATACAACAGGTGTAGACCTTACAGTGAAATGCTTACTTACAAGCCCTTAACCAACAATGCAGTTTTAAGAAAGAATACCTTAAAAAAAAAAAAAAAAAGTAACAAATCATTAAAGAGCAGCAGTAAAATAACAGTAGGGAGGCTACAGTTGAAGTCGGAAGTTTACATACACTTATGTTGGAGTCATTAAAACTCGTTTTTCAACCACTCCGCAAATTTCTTGTTAACAAACTATAGTTTTGGCAAGCCGGTTAGGACATCTACTTTGTGCATGACACAAGTAATTTTTCCAACAATTATTTACATACAATTATTTCACTTATAATTCACTGTATCACAATTCCAGTGGGTCAGAAGTTTACATACACTAAGTTGACTGTGCCTTTAAACAGCTTGGAAAATTCCAGAAAATGATGTCATGCTTTAGATGCTTCTGATAGCTAATTGACATAATTTGAGTCAATTGGATGTGTACCTGTGGATGTATTTCAAGGCCTACCTTCAAACTCAGTGCCTCTTTGCTTGACATCATGGGAAAATCAAAGGAAATCATCCAAGACCTCAGAAAAAAATCTGTAGACCTCCACAAGTCTGATTCATCATTGGGAGCAATTTCCAAATGCCTGAAGGTACCACGTTCATCTGTACAAACAATAGTACACAAGTATAAACACCCTGGGACCACGCAGCCATCATTCCGCTCAGGAAGGAGACGCGTTCTGTCTCCTAGAGATGAATGTACTTTGGTGAAAAAAGTGCAAATCAATCCCAGAACAACAGCAAAGGACCTTGTGAAGATGCTGAAGGAAACAGGTACAAAAGTATCTATATTCACAGTAAAACAAGTCCTATATCGACATAACCTGAAAGGCCGCTCAGCAAGGAAGATACCACTGCTCCAAAACCACCATAAAAAAGCCAGACTACGGTTTGCAACTGCACATGGGGACAAAGATCGTACTTTTTGGAGAAATGTCCTCTGGTCTGATTAAACAAAAGTATAACTTTTTGGCCATAATGACCATCGTTATGTTTGGAGGAAAAAGGGGGCTGATTGCAAGCCAAAGAACACCATCCCAACCGTGAAGCACGGGGGTGGCAGCCTCATGCTGTGGGGGTGCTTTGCTGCAGGAGGGACTGGTGCACTTCACAAAATTGATGGCATCATGAGGAAGGGAAAATAATGTGGATATATTGAAGCAACATCTCAAGACATCAGTCAGGAAGTTAAAGCTTGGTCGCAAATGGGTCTTCCAAATGGACAACGACCCCAAGCATACTTCCAAAATTGTGGCAAAATGGCTTAAGGACAACAAAATCAAGGTATTGAAGTGGCCATCACAAAGTCCTGACCTCAATCCTATAGAAAATGTGTGGGCAGAACTGAAAAAGCGTGTGCGAGCAAGGAGGCCTACAAACCTGACTCAGTTACACCAGCTCTGTCAGGAGGAATGGCCCAAAATTCACCCAACTTATTGTGGGAAGCTTGTGGAAGGCTACCCGAAACGTTTGACCCAAGTTAAACAATTTAAAGGCAATGCTACCAAATACTAATTGAGTGTATGTAAGCTTCTGGCCCACTGGGAATGTGATGAAAGAAATAAAAGCTTAAATAAATCAATCTCTCTACTATTATTCTGACATTTCACATTCTTAAAATAAAGTGGTGATCCTAACTGACCTAAACAGGGAATTTTTACTAGGATTAAATGTCAAGAATTGTGAAAAACTGAGTTTAAATGTATTTGGCTAAGGTGTATGTAAATTTCCGACTTTCAACTGTATATACAGGGGGTACCGGTATAGAGTCAATGTGCGGGGGCACCGGTTAGTCGAGGTAATTGAGGTAATATGTACATGTAGGTAGAATTATTAAAGTGTGTGTGTGTGTGTGTGTGTGTGTGTGTGTGTCTGTGTGTCTGTGTGTGTCTGTGTGTCTGTGTGTCTGTGTGTCTGTGTGTCTGTGTGTCTGAGTGTCTGAGTGTCTGTGTGTCTGTGTGTCTGTGTGTCTGTGTGTCTGTGTGTCTGTGTGTCTGTGTGTATGAGTGTAGGAAAGAGAGGAATGAAACAAGGCCAAGCATGTCCAGTATGTTGGCTACTGTGTGTGTATTAGAGAAAATATACCAAGTTACAATACCAGGAATAATTCATATTTATCCAGAGAGTCCCGGGAAATACCGCAAAAAATGGGAGTGCCCATTTAAAGCATTTAAAACCAACATATAGTCACTATGCCAGGGGTTCTCCCAGAATAAGATTGTATCTGTGCCACATTGCTGGCTTGGCTGCACCACTATGTAAAGATTTCACAGCATGTGAAACTGATATTTAGTAATGATAGTGTAATAACATTGTTGTGAATTGCGAAACAGGCCATTCATAAATTCAGAGCGTTATCATGTTCCTCAATTAATTCAGCGCATTTCAGCAGTAGGCCTAGGCTATCTCGAAACAGCGTGCTCAGGACGCACAGAGCGCACCCCGAGTAGGCTATAGCGTTGTCGAATCATGCAAACTTTGTAATGGCAGTCAAAGAAAAGTCAAATTACCCAAGTTTCTAAGCTTGCTAGATAACCTCCAACGAATGACAGAATATCTCCTATTTGGCAAAATTGAGTTTATGATTATACAGATAGATAGCAGATCAGCTCATGAATAACGGGGGATGAAGAGAGGAAATTGTTTAAATATCAAGGTATCTTAACCGGGACCAACTCTGTTAAAAAAAATGATCCATATGTACTCATACCGTTTTATTGATCACACATTCTTTACCGAAGCTCTCATACAGATAGCAATACGAGAGAGCGCTGTCACGACTTCCTCCGACGCTGCTTCCTCTCCTTGTTTGGGCAGGCTTCGGCGTTCATCGTCACCGGCCTTCTAGCCACTGCCGCTCCTCATCTCATCATTCCATTTGTTTTGTCTTGTTTATTACACACACCTGGTTCATATCCCCTCATCAGTACCTGTATAAGTGTTCCCTCTGCCCCCTTGTCTTTGTGTGTGATTCTTTATTGTTGAGGTTAGTTTAGCTCGGTGGACCTCTTGTATTTTGTATCTCCAGGATATTCACCTGTGTGCCTTGTTGATTCCCAGTGTTTGACGCATTGCTGCGTACCGCTGTGTCAACGGAATAAACCTGTTATTCTGTGATTTACCCTCCTGCGCCTGACTCCTTCAAATCACATCACCACAAGCACAGAGAAGCTGGGGAAATGTTATAGTGTTATTTTGAAATGCATAGGCCAGATGTGCTTTGATAACGCAACCTATGGTTACAGAATAAAGTTAGGAATGTTCATGCGATACAGGAGTCAGGATTATAGTGTTTCAGTGGGATTGAGACGATAGGAAAACAGCCTAGGCTATATAAGGCTACTACGTGAGTCAATAGATACATAATGCTCTTGATTTAGGATACATTATTGCATGCTAAATGTTTCTGATTAGTGATAGATGAGCAAACGAATACATGAGCTACCACTTCCACTTGTCCAGCCAGAGATCAATTAGCCAAATATTCAGACAGAGAATAATGAAACAAAATCACATTGATTGATTATCAGACAAGTCACAGGCTTTTGGTTGGGAGTAGGACAGGCTGAAGAGCAAAATCCACTTGTATAACATGCTAGCAAAATGTTCTAATCAGCTAATATATGACCAAACTAGTATACAGATTATCATTAGCACTCACCTCAATTTAGCTAACATTTCCCCAGCCTAATTTCTACCAAATATGCAAACGGAGATTCAGTGAAAACTAAAATCTGACCATGATTGAGTTATCTAGACTAGTCACCCCACGCGACAAGCACGATGGCGCTGTCCCAATCAAAATGGTGCTGAAATGATCATCTAGGTCAGTGGCGATCGGTGCCACTTAAGATGAGGTAGGACTATTTTTTTTAAAAATTAGAATGGTCTTATTTATGTTACAGCATATTGGATGACTGTCATTCATATTCCATTCACCCAGCTCAATGTAATATCGATAGGTTTAGGCTACAACATGATACTAAAATGTTCCCTATACCCATCATGAGGTTGCTACAACCTAGCATACGAATTAAAGTTTACAACGTAGGTGCACAGGTCAAGAAAAAATAGAGTAATCAAGGTGACTGACAGTGACACATTCAATACCGCCTTGCTCACTCTTGCCTGCATCTAGCTGATCTAGGTTGTAATCATTAGTACAACAGTTGCAAGTTAATTTCTATTGGACAAATTCAGGTATGTTTATCCCCGTTTCGTTCCGTAGCTTCCGTTTAAGAGAGATTTTTCAACAGAATCTGCAGAATGACTACACCCCTGATCACATGCAAACACAGAACTAGCAGCCACATATAAACCGCATGATCACGTTGCTCACTGTATATATAATTCCTTATCGCATCTACACTCTCTCCTCCTCTCACCTTTTCCATTCGCTTGTGGACTTTAGTGCACTATACAACAGCTGCCAGTGAACAGGCAAAAAAAAACGTTCCAATTCAAACTTTCATACCATAACCGCTAACCGCTACACACAGCCTACATCGTTGTCACCATATTAGCTAACGTCATAGTCAACATAGCTACTAGAACTAACGCGTTAGTAAACCCGCTACAATCATGCAGTACAGTGTACAGCAAGCAGTTTAGTAGTTACACCGGCAGGCCCCGGTGGCAAAACATTTATAAAACCAAAAGCTTACCTTGACTTGGAAGAGTTCCAGTGTTGGATAGTCATACCCAGCTAGCTAAGATAGCATCCCTCTCTGTTTGAACCGGGTATTTGAGTAGGCTAAACTAGCTAGCTGCATTTGCTGTATGTTAAAAAGTGAAAGTAAAAATATATAAATATATACTACGAAATATAGCTAGTTCGCTCTCTCTCTCGCTCTCTCTCTTGCTTCTCCTTAATTTAGGAAGAAATTAATTTGTTCAAAACTGTTAAACTATTGTCTTTCTCTCTCTTTGAGTCAACTACTCACCACATTACAGATGCAACATTGAGAGCATCCTGTCAGGCTGTATCACCATCTGGTACGGCAACTGCACTGCCCATAACCGCAGGGCTCTCCAGAGGGTGGTGCGGTCTGCCAATACATCACCCGGGGCACACTGCCTGCCCTCCAGGACACCTACAGCACCCGATGTCACAGGAAGGCCAAAAAGATCATCAAGGACATCAACCATCCGAGCCACAGCCTGTTCACACCGCTATCATCCAGAAGGTGAGGTAAGTACAGGTGCATCAAAGCTGGGACCGAGAGGCTGAAAAACAGCTTCTATCTCAAGGCCATCAGACTGTTAAATAGCCATCACTAGCCGGCCTCCACCCAGTACCCTTCTCTGAACTTAGTCACTAGCCGGCGACCAATCGGTTACGGAACCCTGCTTAGAGGCTGCTGCCCTATGTACATAGATATGGAATCACTGGTCACTTTAATAATGGAACATCGGTCACTTCAATAATGTTTACATACCGTTTTACTCATTTCATATGTATATACTGTATTCTAGTCAATGCCATCATATTCAACTATTGCTGTATATATATTATTCGATCCAACATATTCTACAGATATACTAAATATTCTATCCACTTACTGTCCATAATGTCTACACATCCCATCATATATACAGTACCAGTCAAAAGTTTGGACACACCTACTCATTCAAGGGTTTTTCTTTATTTTTACTATTTTCTACATTGTAGAATAATAGTGAAGACATCAAAACTATTAAATAACACATATGGAATCATGTAGTAACCACAAAGAAGTGTTAAACATATCAAAATATATATTTTTTTAGATTCTTCAAAGTAGCCACCCTTTGCCTTGATGACAGCTTTGTACATGCTTGGCATTCTCTCACCTGGAATGCATTTCAATTAACATGTGTGCCTTGTTAAAAGTTAATTTGTGGATTTTATTTCCTTCTTTGAGCCAATCAATAAGCGAAGAGAAACTACACTCCATCATTACTTTAAGACATGAAGGTCAGTCAATCCGGAAACTTTCAAGAACTTTTAGAGTTTCTTCAAGTGCAGTCGCAAAAACCATCAAGGGCTATGATGAAACTGGCTCTCATGAGGACCGCCACAGGAATGGAAGACCCAGAGTTAACTCTGCTGCAGATGATACGTTCATTAGAGCTACCAGCCTCAGAAATTGCAGCCCAAATAAATGCTTCACAGAGTTCAAGTAAAAGATAAATCTAAACATCAACTGTTCAGAGGAGACTGCGTGAATCAGGCCTTCATGGTTGAATTGTTGCAAAGAATCCACTACTAAAGGACACCAATAATAAGAAGAGTCTTGCTTGGGCCATGAAACACGAGCAATTTTTATTTATTTTTTTATTTCACCTTTATTTAACCAGGTAAACCAGTTGAGAACAAGTTCTCATTTACAACTGCGACCTGGCCAAGATAAAGCAAAGCAGTGCGATAAAAACAACAACACAGAGTTACATATGGGGTAAAGCAAAACAAAGTCAAAAATACAACAGAAATACATATATATACAGTGTGTGCAAATGTAGCAAGTTATGGAGGTAAGGCAATAAATAGACTATAGTGCAAAATAATTACAATTAGTATTAACACTGGAATGATAGATGTGCAAGAGATGATGTGCAAATAGAGATACTGGGGTACAAATGAGCAAAATAAATAACAATATAGGGATGAGGTAGTTGGGCGGGCTAATTTCAGATGGGCTGTGTACAGGTGCAGTGATCGGTAAGGTGCTCTGACAACTGATGCTTAAAGTTAGTGAGGGAGATAAGTGTCTCCAGCTTCAGAGATTTTTGCAATTTGTTCCAGTCATTGGCAGCAGAGAACTGGAAGGAATGGCGGCCAAAGGAGGTGTTGGCTTTGGGGATGACCAGTGAGATGTACCTGCTGGACATTAGACCGGTGGAAATCTGTACTTTGGTCTGATGAGTCCAAATTTGAGATTTTTGGTTCAAACTGCTGTGTCTTTGTGAGATGCAGAGTAGGTGAACGGATGATCTCTGCATGTGTGGTTCCCATTGTGAAGCATGGAGGAGGATGTGTGTTGGTGTGGGGGTGCTCTGCTGGTGACACTGTCTGTGATTTATTTAGAATTCAAGACACACTTAACCAGCATGGCTACCACAGCATTCTGCAGCGACACGCCATTCCATCTGGTTTGGGCTTAGTTTTGTTTTTCAAAAGGACAATGACCCAACACACCTCCAGGCTGTGTAAGGGCTATTTGACCAAGAAGGAGAGTGATGGAGTGCTGCATCAGATGACCTGGCCTCCACAATCACCCGACCTCAACCCAATTGAGATGGTTTGGGATGAGTTGGACCGCAGAGTGATGGAAAAGCAGCCAACAAGTGCTCAGCATATGTGTGAACTCCTTCAAGACTGTTGGAAAAGCATTCCATGTGAAGCTGGTTGAGAGAATGCCAAGAGTGTGCAAAGCTGTCATCAAGACAAAGGGTGGCTACTTTGAAGAATCTAAAATAAAAAATATATTTCGATTTGTTTAATGCTTTTTTGGTTACTACATGATTCCATATGTGTTATTTCATAGTGTTGATGTCTTCACTACTATTCTACAAAGTAGAAAATAGTAAAAATAAAGAATAACCTTGAATGAGTAGGTGTGTCCAAACTTTTGACTGGTACTGTATATATATATATATATATATATATATATATATATATATATATATATATATATATATATATATATATACACACAGTGCATTCGGAAAGTATTCAGACCCCATTACTTTTTCTACATTTTGTTACAATACAGCCTTATTCTAAAATTGATTAAATAATTTTTTTCCTCATCAGTCTACATACAATACCCCATAATGACAAATCAAAAAAAAAAGAAGAAAGAAATGTATTTACATAAGTATGCAGACCCTTTGTTTTGACACTCGAAATTGAGCTCAGGTGCATCCTGTTCCCTTGATGATCTGTGAGATGTTTCTAAAACTTGATTGGAGTACACCAAGAGCAAAAACCAAGCCATGAGGTTGAAGGAATTGTCCGTAGAGACAGGATTGTGTCGAAGCACAGATCTGGGGAAGGGTACCAAAAAATGTCTGCAGCATTGAAGGTCCCCAAGAACACAGTGGCCTCCATCATTCTTAAATGGAAGAAGTTTAGAACCACCAAGACTCGCCCTAGAACTGGCCGTCCGGCCAAACTGAGCAATCGAGGGAGAAGGGCCTTGGTCAGGAAGGTGACCAAGAAGCCAATGGTCACTTTGAAAGAGCTCCAGAGTTCCTTTGTGGAGATGGGAGAAACTTCCAGAAGGACAACCATCTCTGCAGCACTCCACCAATCAGGCCTTTATGGCAGAGTGGCCAGACGGAAGCCTCTCCTCAGTAAAAGGCACACGACAGCCCGCTTTGAGTTTTCCAAAAGGCTCCTAAAGGACTCTCAGACCATGAGAAACAAGATTCTCTGGTCTGATGAAACCAGGATTGAACTCTTTGGCCTGATTATCAAGCATCACATCTGGAGGAAATCTGGCACAATTGGTGGTGGCAGCATCATGCTCTGGGGATGTTTTTCAGCGGCAGGGAATGGGAGAATAGTCAGGGAAAGATGAACGGAGCAAAGTATAGAGAGATATTTGATGACAACCCCTTCCAGAGCGTTCAGGACCTCAGACTGGGGCGAAGGTTCACCTTCCAACAGGACAACGACCTTAAGCACACAGCCAAGACAAGGCATAAGTGGCTTCGGGGACAAGTCTCTGAATGTCCTTGAGTTGCTCAGCCAGAGCCTGGACTTGAACCCGATCTAACATCTCTGGAGAGACCTGAAAATAGCTGTGCAATGACGCTCCCCATCCAACCTGACAGAGTTTGAGAGGATCTGCAGAGAAGAATGGGAGAAACTCCCCAAATACAGGTGTGCCAAGCTTGTAGCGTCATACCCAAGAAGACTCGAGGCTGTAATCGCTGCCAAATGTGCTTCAACAAAGTACTGAGTAAAGGGTCTGAATACTTATGTAAATGTCATATTTCCTTCTTTTTTTTATATAGATTTGCAAAAATTTCTAAAAACCTGTTTTGGCTTTGTCATTATGGGGTATTGTGTGTAGATTGATGAGGAGAAAAAAACAATTGAATCCAGTTTAGATTAAGGCTGTAACGTAACAAAATGTGGAAAAAGTCAAGGGGTCTGAATACTTTCCGAATGCACTGTATACTCCGGACTGCGACATTGGTCGTCCTAATATTTATATATTACTTAATTACATTATTTTACTTTTAGATTTGTGTGTATTGTTGTGAATTGATAGATATTACTGTACTGTTGGAGCTAGGAACACAACTATTCCGCTACACCCACAATAACATCTGCTAAATATGTGTATGCGACCAATTCAATTTGATTTTGACTTGACATTCTATGCACTGCAGTGCTAGCTAGCTGTAGCTTATGCTTTCAGTACCAGATTCATTCTCTGATCCTTTGATTGGGTGGACAACATGTCAGTTCATGCTGCAAAAGCTCAGATAGTTTGGGGGACGTCCTGTGGAAGTTTGTCATAATTACTGTTTAAGTTTATGGAAGTGGGTGAGAAGTTAATGTACCCAGTGGAGGACGGAAGCCAACTGTCCTCCGGCTACACCATGGTGATACCCTACAGAGTGCTGCTGAGGCTACTGCAGACCTTCATTGCAACACAGTGTGTTTTAATAATTTATTTGGTGACATTTGAATATATTTAGTATAGTCTTATCAGAATATGATAGTTTTTATTTTGTTTCAGTATTTTTATTTTTTATGAAATTCACTGAGGAGGATGGTCCTCCCCTTCCTCCTCTGAGGAGCCTCCACTGATCTGTGTGACCACACACACACGACTATTGCTGTAAATTGGTATAATGGCTGGATGTGACTTTGGGAGTTTCAGTATAAGCAACCATTTGAAACATGCCTTCAATTGCAATAGGCTACTTTATTCCAATAGGCTACTTTATTCCAATAGTTTCATCACTCAGTTCATAACTAAGGTGAGTATTCCGCTCTTTGCGCTTTATTTTTTATTTTTTTGCGGGGGAATGTGAAGATTTGTCCCGGGACAGTCCTGGTTACTGGTGTTAATCCCTAATGTGTAGAGTGGTCCCGGGACAGTCCTGGTTACTGGTGTTAATCCCTAATGTGTAGAGTGGTCCCGGGACAGTCCTGGTTACTGGTGTTAATCCCTAATGTGTAGAGTGGTCCCGGGACAGTCCCGGTTACTGGTGTTAATCCCTAATGTGTAGAGTGGTCCCGGGACAGTCCCGGTTACTGGTGTTAATCCCTAATGTGTAGAGTGGTCCCGGGACAGTCCTGGTTACTGGTGTTAATCCCTAATGTGTAGAGTGGTCCCGGGACAGTCCTGGTTACTGGTGTTAATCCCTAATGTGTAGAGTGGTCCCGGGACAGTCCTAGTTACTGGTGTTAATCCATTTTCATTTACATTTTAGTCATTTAGCAGACGCTCTTATCCAGAGCGACTTACAGTTAGTGAGTGCATACATTATTCTTTTTTTATATATATTTTTTTTTTTACTGGCCCCCCGTGGGAATTGAACCCACAACCCTGGCGTTGCAAATGCCATGCTCAACCAACTGAGCTACATCCCTGCCGGCCATTCCCTCCCCTATCCTGGACGACGCTGGGCCAATTGTGCGCCGCCCCATGGGTCTCCCGGTCGCGGCCGGCTACGACAGAGCCTGGCTTCGAACCAGGATCTCTAGTGGCACAGCTAGCACTGCAATACAGTGCCTTAGACCACTGCGCCACTCGGGAGATAATCCCTAATGTGTAGAGTGGTCCCGGGACAGTCCCGGTTACTGGTGTTAATCCCTAATGTGTAGAGTGGTCCCGGGACAGTCCCGGTTACTGGTGTTAATCCCTAATGTGTAGAGTGGTCCCGGGACAGTCCCGGTTACTGGTGTTAATCCCTAATGTGTAGAGTGGTCCCGGGACAGTCCCGGTTACTGGTGTTAATCCCTAATGTGTAGAGTGGTCCCGGGACAGTCCCGGTTACTGGTGTTAATCCCTAATGTGTAGAGTGGTCCCGGGACAGTCCTGGTTACTGGTGTTAATCCCTAATGTGTAGAGTGGTCCCGGGACAGTCCTGGTTACTGGTGTTAATCCCTAATGTGTAGAGTGGTCCCGGGACAGTCCTGGTTACTGGTGTTAATCCCTAATGTGTAGAGTGGTCCCGGGACAGTCCCGGTTACTGGTGTTAATCCCTAATGTGCAGAGTGGTCCCGGGACAGTCCTGGTTACTGGTGTTAATCCCTAATGTGTAGAGTGGTCCCGGGACAGTCCCGGTTACTGGTGTTAATCCCTAATGTGCAGAGTGGTCCCGGGACAGTCCTGGTTACTAGTGTTAATCCCTAATGTGCAGAGTGGTCCCGGGACAGTCCTGGTTACTGGTGTTAATCCCTAATGTGCAGAGTGGTCCCGGGACAGTCCCGGTTACTGGTGTTAATCCCTAATGTGTATGCACGTGTGTAGGACTGGATGTGTTGTCATGTGTGGTTGTGTTTTTATGCTTGTGTGTGTGTGTGTGTGTGTGTGTGTGTGTGTGTGTGTGTGTGTGTGTGTGTGTGTGTGTGTGTGTGTGTGTGTGTGTGTGTGTGTGTGTGTGTGTGTGTGTGTGTGTGTGTGTGTGTGTGTGTGTGTGTGTGTGTGCTGTAGCGAACAGAAAGTTGGCTTGGGGTTGTTTAACCCTCTTGGTTCAGATATCTCTCCACCTCCCTGGGGTTGTTTAACCCTCTTGGTTCAGTCATCTCTCCATCTGGCTCCCCATTGAAACCACCAACAGATGTTTGACTTGGACGCTCTCAACACAGGCCATAAACACCGACCAAAACACACAAAACACATTGGCAAAGTCGACAGTACAGTACACAGGCACTTCACATGCTAGAGTCTACAGTAGATAATACAATAGTTTAAAAAGCCAATCAAATGAATTCTGCCCCTAGAGAAGATCTGCCCTGAGAACACTTGTGTAAGTAAAACTGCACTGAGCATTAGTTAAGTCCTGAATATTATGCGTATTGCATTATGTCACCAAACAAAGTCAGGAGAAAAGTGTATAGCTTCACCCTTTATGATAGAACTCAACACAATAGTGTTGTCTACCGACCAGGATCCTTTATTTCAAGTGGGAACAAAGCCACCCACATCCCCTTCACAGGAAGAAGACACTAAACAAGATCGAAGAACCTGCTTTAAAGAAAAACACTCCGCCTCAGCAGTGTCAGTGTGTGTGTGTGTGTGTGTGTGTGTGTGTGTATAAGTGTGTCTGAGTTTGCATGTGTGTGAGACAACCCAAAACAAATGCTCGTTAGCACCTCCCTAGCCCAAGTAAATATCATGCAACGCACCTGCATGATAATTAGTCCCGAGTGCATTGGCGGCGAGGCGTGTGACGCATCTGGGCCATGATTGAGAGGTGGGCGCGGGGAAATTGGTCTTTGCGTGTAGAAGCTAATGGGCAGCCTGGAACACTTCATCAGACCAGTTAATTACAGGGGCATCAAGTAAAACAGAGCTGATGGGGGCTGCCACAGCAAGACAACCAGAGAGAGGTAACCCTAACTGGGACTGACACTAACTGGGACTGACCCTAACTGGGATCCTTAATACTGTCACCTGCCATTGTGCCTTTGAGCAAGTAACTTAACCCTCTACAATTGCTCCAGTGGCGCTGCACTGGGCCTGACCCATTGCTTCCAGCCCCTCAATGTGTGTGTGTGTCTCGGGGGGTTGGAATGTAAGCATAAAGACAAGTTTCCGTTCTCTGTAAATTAACACTTGACAATAAAGTATGCTTCTTAAACTGAGCTGTAAAACAGGAAGTGGAACTAGCTAACTACTAGAACTATCCTGTAGATCAAAGACACCACACTCCCAACGATGTCCTACTCCACTCCCTCTCCTCTCTACCAACCACTAGAAACCCTGTCACATGCCTGCCTATGTTATGTGTGTGTGCGCGTGCGTGTGCGTGTTTCTGCTTATGCCTGCGTGCGCCACTGCATGTGTGTGTGTGTGTGTGTGTGTGTGTGTGTGTGTGTGTGTGTGTGTGTGTGTGTGTGTGTGTGTGTGTGTGTGTGTGTGTGTGTGTGTGTGTGTGTGTGTGTGTGTGTGTGTGTGTGTGTGAGTGCGTGGAGGAGGGGATGGGGAGGTGAACTAATTAGACCGGAAACAGAGCAGGAGAAGAGACAGAGGAGAGAGATAGAGACGAGGGATGTTAGGAAGCTGGAACGAACATGGGAAATAGAAACACAGGGGAGGAACAGAAGCTGCACCTGTTCGATAGATGGGAATCGTCACTGGAAACAAGCTCGTCTCTGGAAACAACAAATGCTCTCTCTCTCTCTCTCCAGAGACTAATGACAGATGTGTCTGACTTTTAGACAGCACTAGAAATGGGAATAAGGCAGGCAATTGGAAATGCAGTTGGATCAATGCAATGATTACAGTTATTAATTTGTTTTCTAAAGGATCTTTAATATCATCAAATAGATAGCTACTCATGTTTGGCAAATTCCTGTTCTCTGCTTAAAGAAATATGCAAATGACTGAGGTATTTGAGCTTTTATTTGTTGTGAATTACATTCAACATTAATCTCTTGCACTAGTCCTCAATTAAAAGAGATCTACACAGTATCACTGGATTGAGTAAATAAATTAAGCAGAATTTGTTAAAGCATTACTGCATACATTACTGCAAAATAAAGGACAATAACTGGGGGGAAAATATGGATCAAAAGTTTTTACAGAATCGTACAAACTAAAAGTACTGTCACCAAACCCAAAGCCCTTTCTTCAGCCAAACTAGGTCAAAAGGATACTCAAAAAAAAAAAATAGACTTCTCCCAAGACTAAACTAAAGAAAGGAACCTAGTTGGAGTCCACAGACGCTGTAATAAAGCACTTCTCCCAAGACTTCTCCCAAGACTTCTCCCAAGACTTCTCCCAAGACTTCTCCCAAGACTTCTCCCAAGACTTCTCCCAATACTAAATTACAGAAAGGAACATAGTTGCAGCCCTCAGTAGTCAAGGTTACGTTTGATTTGCATGATGAGAAACACAATTAGCAAAGACGGGGGCCCGAGTGACATCCTCCCCAGAGTACGGGCCATTCGAGACGAAGGGACAAGGAAATCTTGAAACACCTGACACTGGATGGGACCAGCAGGGGCTCCTGGAAAGAAGACCAGCACGGGCTGCCCAGTCCTGCAGTCCTCCTCCTCCGAGGAGGAGGAGGCAGGATTTGCACAAGAAGCCACATAGAGGGCAGCTTAATTACTGTCACTTCCCCAATGGAGAGGTCCCTAGAGGGGGATGGGGCTGCGGGGATGGGGCTGGGGGGGATGGGGTTGGTACTGAGGTACACATACTATACACAACCTGCCAGAGGAACCGACCAGCCGACCAATCATATACTGGGGCTATTTCGAGAGCCTGTTCCATAAAGCCACGTTTGGCGAATAGCTCTCGTCCTTTCTTTACTTAGATAAACAACTATGCTGTCTAGTGGTGGAGTTTGGGCCCATGCAGCCACACGACGAGACGGTGTGACAGTGTGTACAGTACAACGCGCCGTAGTTGGGTCATCATTCACTGTCTGAGACAAGTGATGTGTATAAACCCTAGATGACTGACGGGGCGCTGTATTGAAGCCACAGCGCAGCCATCTTGGTACTCCTCCTCCATTGTAAAAAAATATTTTGTAAGCTATAGAATGTATTATTTATTAATGTCTACGTTCATTTTTTTACACATTTATTCTATTATAATGCATACTTTTACATTACATTATGAGCTAAAAATACAAATGAAAAAATGAAAAATATATAAAAACATTTTCCTTAAAGTATTAATGATCCTGTCCCCACTACAACAACAACATACTTAAAGTATTAATGATACTGTCCCCACTACAACAACAACATACTTCAAGTATCAATGTCCCCACTACAACAACAACATACTTCAAGTATTAATGATACTGTCCCCACTACAACAACAAAATACTTAAAGTGGCACTCCAGTCTCCTTTTCACCTCATTTAACACCAGATTTACTTAATAAAAGGTTCATCTCAATAGGTGGTCCAGGTAAGTTATGACATAGCATGGGGGGGGGGGCTTTCCGCTTTTGTTCTCTGTTGCTCCTCTATGAAGCTGGTTGAGAGAATGCCAAGAATGTGCAAAGCTGTCATCAAGGCAAAGGGTGGCTACTTTGAAGAATCTAAAATCTAAAATATATTTTGATTTGTTTAACACTTTTTTGGTTACTACATGATTCCATATGTGTTATTTCATAGTTTTGATGTCTTCACTATTATTTAGAAAATAGTAAAAATAAAGAAAAACCCTTCAATGAGTAGGTGTGTTCAAACTTCTGACTGGTACTGTAAGTTGCATGGCCCTAGTCGGTGTGCAAAATAATGTTTAACATGATTTTTGAATGACTACCTCCTCTGTACCCCACACATACAATTATCTATAAGGTCCCTCATTCGAGCAGTGAATTTCAAACACAGATTCAACCACAAAGACCAGGGAGGTTTTCCAATTCTTCACAAAGAAGGGCACCTATTGGTAGACGGGTAAAATAAACTGATGGATCAACAACATTGTAGTTACTCCACAATACTAACCTAAATGACCGGTGTCTGCAACCTGGTTCAGGTTATCAGTCAACCTACCAGGGTGGTTACAAACAGTACAGGAATTAAATCATCAACATGTATTGATCATATCTTTACTAATGCTGAAGAGATTTGTTTGAAAGCAGTATCCAAATCCATTGGATGTAGTGATCACAATATAGTAGCCATATCTAGGAAAACCAAAGTTCCAAAGGCTGGGCCTAATATTGTGTATAAGAGGTCATACAATAAGTTTTGTAGTGATTCCTATGTTGTTGATGTAAAGAATATATGTTGGTTCGTGGTGTGTAATGAGGAGCAAACAGACACTGCACTTGACACATTGAATACTTTCGGAAGGCACTGTAAATCAATGTCTGAGACATTTTCTCTCTCTCTCTCTCTCTCTCTCTCTCTCTCTCTCTCTCTCTCTCTCTCTCTCTCTCTCTCTCTCTCTCTCTCTCTCTCTCTCTCTCTCTCTCTCTCTCTCTCTCTCTCTCTCTCTCTCTCTCTCTCTCTCTCTCTCTCTCTCTCTCTCTCTCTCTCTCTCTCTCTCTCTCTCTCTCTCTCTCTCTCTCTCTCTCTCTCTCTCTCTCTCTCTCTCTCAATTCAATTCAATTCAATTTAAGGGCTTTATTGGCATGGGAAACGTATGTTAACATTGCCAAAGCATGTGAAGTAGATAGTAAACAAAAGTGAAATAAACAATCAATATTAACAGTAAACATTACACTCAGAAGTTTCAAAAGAATAAAGACATTTCAAATGTCATATTATGTATATATACAGTGTTGTAACAATGTGCAAATAGTTAAAGTACAAATGGGAAAATAAATAAACATAAATATGGGTTGTATTTACAATGGTGTTTGTTCTTCACTGGTTGCCCTTTTCTTGTGGCAACAGGTCACAAATCTTGCAGCTGTGATGGCACACTGTGGTTTTTCACCCAGTAGATAAGGGAGTTTATCAAAATTGGGTTTGTTTTCGAATTCTTTGTGGATCGCTGTAATCTGAGGGAAATATGTGTCTCTAATATGGTCATACATTTGGCAGGAGGTTAGGAAGTGCAGCTCAGTTTCCACCTCATTTTGTGGGCAGTGAGCACATAGCCTGTCTCTCTCTCTCTCTCTCTCTCTCTCTCTCTCTCTCTCTCTCTCTCTCTCTCTCTCTCTCTCTCTCTCTCTCTCTCTCTCTCTCTCTATCTATCTATCAGGAAGAGGTCGGACAGGCATTGTTCATGTTGTCCACCCACCTCCTTAAGCCTCTGTCCTCACAAAGCTAGAAATTACAAAACGGTCCAACGTCGGGTTGGAGCAATGCAATTTGGGGGAGGAGCTAGATAGAATTTACCACTGATATAGCAATCAAAATAATGTTCTCACTTAGAAAATATAATACACTCAAACTTCATTGTCTCATTTGCCCTTAATTGTCTGATGTAAACCGGGGAGGGAAATCTGAGGGGAAAATAATAGATTGATGAAAATATAAAAAAACATATTCAGGCATGAGCATGATCGTGCTCTCTAGAGCTTTCCACCGTTTCCCATAGCGACTGAGGGGAGAATGGAAGATCAGGGGAAGGAGTTGGGCCGGGGGACTATGTAGCTTGTGTGACCTCACACAGAGGGGCAAGAGGTATGCACCTGTGTTACACACACACGTAACATATAAATACACACACGCCATGCACTGCTTTGCTTTATCTTGGCCAGGTCGCAGTTGTAAATGAGAACTTGTTCTCAACTGGCTTACCTGGTTAAATAGCTGTAGCTCAGCTGGTAGAGCACGGCGCTTGTAACGCCAAGGGTTGTGGGTTCGATCCCAGGGACCACCCATCAACAAAAAATGTATGCACGCATGACTGTAAGTCGCTTTGGATAAAAGCGTCTGCTAAATGGCATATTATTTATTTATTTATAAATAAAGGTGAAATAAAAATAAAAATGTACTGGGCTCAGGTGATCTTCATCTGATCCCAAATACCTTGAGGGAATTATTCTTCATTCTTCTGTATGAAATCTTCTCCTGGGATGTCCTAAACAATAACACAAGCCTCACTCCCTGGGCTAGTTTATGTCCAGTGTGTGTGTGTGTGTGTGTGTGTGTGTGTGTGTGTGTGTGTGTGTGTGTGTGTGTGTGTGTGTGTGTGTGTGTGTGTGTGTGTGTGTGTGTGTGTGTGTGTGTGTGTGTGTGTGTGTGTGTGTGTGTGCTATTTTTTTGTGTGTTTCATCCAATGCTCAACACTGTGTCAGTCCAATCTCTCTTAACACATTATGCACTGCCTAAAACAGTGTCAGTCCAATCTCTCTTAACACATTATGCACTGCCTAAAACTGTGTCAGTCCAATCTCTCTTAACACATTATGCACTGCCTAAAACTGTGTCAGTCCAATCTCTCTTAACACATTATGCACTGCCTAAAACAGTGTCAGTCCAATCTCTCTTAACACATTATGCACTGCCTAAAACAGTGTCAGTCCAATCTCTCTTCACACATTAGGCACTGCCTAAAACAGTGTCAGTTCAATCTCTCTTCACACATTAGGCACTGCCTAAAACAGTGTCAGTTCAATCTCTCTTCACACATTAGGCACTGCCTAAAACAGTGTCAGTTCAATCTCTCTTCACACATTATGCACTGCCTAAAACAGTGTCAGTTCAATCTCTCTTCACACATTAGGCACTGCCTAAAACAGTGTCAGTTCAATCTCTCTTCACACATTATGCACTGCCTAAAACAGTGTCAGTTCAATCTCTCTTCACACATTATGCACTGCCTAAAACAGTGTCAGTCCAATCTCTCTTCACACATTAGGCACTGCCTAAAACTGTGAAAGGAACACAAGTGATGCTATCTCCCTAAGGGGAAGTCTTCTCCCTATGAAGGTATTGGATTATTTCTCTACGTTCAGGTTTCTTCCCCCAACATGCTTCACCACAACACCACAGCACACTTAACCCTCACCCTCATCCTTGACCAAACACCACAATTATTTTAACCCTCACCCTACCTAACCACAACACTCCACCTGGCCAATGCTTAGTGATTAGTGCTTTTTGAGGTTGGTTCGGTTTCGGTTTGATTATTTAAAAAATAATCAAAATTCTTGATTTCGGTTTCTTTTTCTTTCTTTTTTTAACATTAAATGCACTATGCATTATGTGGGTTGAATGCTGTAACAACACAGAATATTTTTTTTATAAAAGTCACATGATGGTAGTGACTGTCCATTACTGCTTATCACTTATTAACCATCATTTATTCACATTACTTTTTTATTTGATGCTTTCTTTTTTATTTTATTTTATTAAATATTAAAACATACAATCTACTTGCAGTGAAGCGGCTCAACGTTTACATCACGTTCACTCATCTGACAGACTCTCATCCAGAGTGACACACAGAAGCAACAAGGATTAACGCCCAGCTCAAGATCTCCCACAAGGTCAAAAACAGAGACCCCCCCACAGTTCCCCTAGAGCTACTCCTCAACCATCAGAGACACCCCTCTACAAGCACGAAGTCTTGAATCTTGCGTCATTTTATATATCAACTCATACACCCTGTAACATGGAATCAGTACATCAAAAATCTCTCCCCAACTATTGTACAATCTGTATGGCACAGCTGTCAACATCCTGGTCCTCAAATGAAAGTGGTATACTTTCCTATTCATGCTATTTTTATTCCTCCGCCAGTTTTGATCCTTTATATTGGGCAGACAGACCAGTTCCCTACCTCCTCCCGCTGCCACCTGCCTCCTCCATGTTTGGGGTAATGTTGGAATGAATTGGTTGTAATCTTGGATTGAGAAGACCTTCCCATACAATTCTGATAACTCCATGAAAGACATCACTCTTCCATTGCAATTTACAATATCATTTAGAAACAAAATACCCGTTTCAAACATATTTTCCATAAATACAGGTATTTTATCAACCAGTACATTTGAGTTCAGCCATAATATTTGTTGTAATATTTGTTCTACCTCTTCAGGGGGGTGAAATTGAAATTGTAACCAGCTCTGCAATGCTTGTTTGAAGAAAGAAAAAGTTGAAAAAGGTTTCATTTTCAATTAATCGAAAATGAGACATGGCAATCTGCACAAAGGCAAAAAGGCCATTTAAAAAAAATTGATGAGCTTTTAGAGAGATGTTTAGTGATTTTATATGTAATAATCTCAACCCACCCAGTTCGTATTCATTATATAGATAGGAACACTTTATCTTGATTATTATTTCATTCCAAGTCATCATCTCATCTCTATGGAGCTGCTGCCTATGCTGTCTGACTAAATCACTAGTTTAGTAGTTCTTCAAAGTAAATAAGGTATACTTTTATAGCTGCTGAATACCAACTATCCATCACTTAGATCATGTATTTTCAGGTAGAGAGACTTAGCAAAGCAACTGCTCTCTTTCCCTGTATCTGCATTATTCTGTCTCATTTACTGTATCCCTCTCTATCGACAATCTTCTGTCTCATTTACTGTATCCCCCTCTCCACGTTACATGTTTGACCATGTTTTTCCAACCCCGTATTCGCCATGCAGCATGACACCGCTCATTACCCACTCTTTAAACAATTGTTACTTTAATCATGCGCATTGACTGCATCTAAATATGCTAAACCAATCATAATTTATTCATGATCTTAATTCAAGAATGACATAAATGTTACATTGATTTACATAAGCCATTCAGACCGAAATAAACACATTATGGCTGACTAACCCATTTGTAATGTTAATGAAACATAAGAGGTTAAGTGAAAATGTACACAGGATTATGTTTTTTGAGGTCATAAAGCGGATCATGTGGAACAATGTATATAAACCGCTATATTTACTCAACGGCTCTTGATTTGGGATTAATTCTTAACATGAACTGTAAAAGACACCAAACCCTTTAAAAAAAATGAAACATCTCGTATTTGTCATCTAGCAGACGGTTTTATCCAAAGCGACTTACAACAGTGAGTAGATACATTTTCATGTCGGTAGCCCCAGCAGGAATCGAACCTGCAACCCTGGCATTGTTAGCTCCATGCTCTACCAAGTGAGTCACACAGGACAATTTCACTTGACTATTATCTCTGTGTGTTCCCTGTACGAAAAGCAGACACAGGAAGAGACAACATTACGACTGCGTAAAGCTGCGTTCTAAATGGCATCCTTATTCACTATCTAGCGCACTACTTTTGAGGGCACAGTCTTTCGTCCCTGCCAGAGGAAAATCGCACTTTATGACTGCACATTATTCCTCACTTTATCAACCGCCAGGATTTAGAGCTGGGATGGGCAACTTGCGGCCCTCCTTTTTGTAGGACCCTGGATCAATTTCCCAAAATGGGACCCTCGACCAAAAAGTTTATAAATAAATAAATGTTGTTTTGATATATTTTAATTCTTAGGAACTCAGTCGGGGTCTGAAATGTGGTTGTGCATCAGCAGTTTTTCTCTTGTTATGACAGTCACTGAGACTCACTCAATTAGCCCATGTCAGCTAACTGCAACAATTTCTCTACGCCCCATTGCAAATGTGTAAAATTGCAGGAAATTTCCTTTAAAGCGTACATTTTCCTCCAGATATCTGCTTGGTTGTAAAGAAAAACTGATCAATAACAACAAAGGCTCACGAATGACAGAATTTATGCTGTGTGGAGACATACAGTACCAGTCAAAAGTTTGGACGCACGTACTCATTCCAGGGTTTTTCTTTATTTTTACTATTTTCTACATTGTTCAATAATAGTGAAGAGATCAAAACTGTGAAATAACACATATGGAATCATTTATTAACCAAAAAAGTGTTAAACAAATCAAAATATATTTAAAATGTGAGATTCTTCAAAGTAGCCACCCTTTGCCTTGATGACAGATTTGCACACTTTTGTCATTCTCTCAACCAGCTTCATGAGGTAGTCACCTGGAATGCATTTCAATTAACAGGTGTGCCTTGTTAAAAGTTAATTTGTGGAATTTATTTGAGCCAATCAGTTGTGTTGTGACAAGGTAGGGGTGGTATACAGAAGATAGCCCTATTTGGTAAAAGACCAAGTCCATATTATGGCAAGAACAGCTCAAATACGCAAAGAGAAACGACAGTCCATCATTACTTTAAGACATGAAGGTCAGTCAATCTGGAACATTTCAAGAACTTTTAAAGTTTCTTCAAGTGCAGTCGCAAAAACCATCAAGCGCTATGATGAAACTGGCTCTCATGAGAACCGCCACAGGAAAGGAAGACCCAAAGTTACCTCTGCTGTAGAGGATAAGTTCATTAGAGTAACCAGCCTCAGAAATTGCAGTCCAAATAAATGCTTCACAGAGTTCAAGTAACAGACACAACAGTCTCAACATCAACTGTGTGACTGCGTGAATCAGGCCTTCATGGTTGAATTGCTGCAAATAAACCACTACTAAAGGACACCAATAAGAAGAAGAGACTTGCTTGGGCCAAGAAACACGAGCAATGGACATTAGACCGGTGGAAATCTGTCCTTTGGTCTGATGAGTCCAAATTTGAGATTTTTGGTTCCAACCGCCATGTTTTTGTAAGACACAGAGTAGGTGAACGGATGATCTCTGCATGTGTGGTTCCCACCGTGAAGCATTGAGGAGGAGGTTTGATGCTGCGTGGGTGCTTTGCTGGTGACACTGTCTGTGATTTATTTCGAATTCAAGGCACACTTAACCAGCATGGCTACCACAGCATTCTGCAGCGATTCGCCATCCCATATGGCCAAACTGAGCAATCGTGGGAGAAGGGCCTTGGTCAGGGAGGTGACAAAAAACCCAATGATCACTCTGACAGAGCTCTAGAGTTCCTCTGTGGAGAAGGAAGAATCTTCCAGAAGGACAACATTCTCTGCAGCACTCCACCAATCAGGCCTTTATGGTAGAGTGGCCAGACGGAAGCCAGTCCTCAGTAAAAGGCACATGACAGCCCGCTTGGAGTTTGCCAAAACGCACCTAAAGACTCTCAGACCATGAGAAACAAGATTGAACTCTTTGGCCTGAATGCCAAGCGTCACGTCTGGAGGAAACCTGGCACCATCCCTACCGGTGAAGCATGGTGGTGGCAGCATCATGCAGTGGGGATGTTTTTCAGCAGCAGGGACTGTGAGACTAGTCAGGATTGAGGCAAAGTACAGAGAGATCCTTGATGAAAACCTGCTCCAGAGTGCTCAGGACCTCAGACTGGGGCGAAGGTTCACCTTCCAACAGGACAACGACCCTAAGCACACTGCTGTGGAGCGACGCTCCCCATCCAACCTGACAGAGAGGATCTGCAGAGAAGAATGGGAGAAACTCCTCAAATACAGGTGTGTCAAGCTTGTAGAGTCATACCCAAGAAGACCTGGTGGCCAACTACAAGAAACATCTGACCTCTGTGATTGCCAACAAGGGTTTTGCCACCAAGTACTAAGTCATGTTTTGCAGAGGGGTCAAATACTTATTTCCCTCAATAAAATGCAAATCAATTTATAACATTTTGGACATGCGTTTCTCTGGATTTTTTTGTTGTTATTCTGTCTCTCACTGTTCAAATAAACCTACCATTAAAATTATAGACTGATCATTTCTTTGTCAGTGGGCAAACGTACAAAATCAGCAGGGGATCAAATACCTTTTTCCCTCACTGTACATCCCTCATGGCTGTAAAACATGCTAGCTCATATAGCTCCCAGTCTCATCCACGGCCATGAACCACATTGACTATTCCAAGACAACACTGATTGCATATTAGGCTATTAGAGCTCATCATGCAATAGAGAGTACTAGGGACATAGATTATATTGTCTATGACTGGGGATGCATAATTAGGGATGCTGAAACAGTGCTTGGGTTTACCATTCAATATGGCCTAATTTAAAAAAAAATACCACATTCACACAACAATATCTACATTTACAGCCATGTATTCACGTATGAAACGTTGGATCTGATCATCTGATCACAAGACGGCCAATAACAATGTATAAGCGGTCCAATGGCAGTTATTATCCATTCTTTAAAGCTCTCATTATTTATGCCGTTCATTATCTGTATCAGACCAGACCGTAACTCTACATTAAAGCTGTCTGTCATCACAGTTTCCTCAGGGCCAGTATTCAGAAAGTGTCTCAGAGTAGGAATGCTGATCTAGGATCAGGTACCACCATGTCCACGTATTCTTATTCATTATGAGCTAAAAGGCAAAACTGAGATGCTTTATGGAGACGGGTGGCTCTAAACCTCTCATTCTCTAATGCCCCACACCCACGCTAGCCATAAAAAAAAACAAAAAAAAACTGTTTATGAGACACAAAATATCACAAGTCACATTTAATTATGTTTCACAACTTATATAATGACGAAAAACACAGAACCAGCACGAGTTCATTTCAGTCTGCATGTCCCTTACAGCAAATCAATAAGGTGGATTTTTTGACGGTGGAAAAATTGAGATATCTCACACACTTTGTACATGAAAACATTCAGCTCCCATCGAATGTACCATGTCTAAAAACAAAAGGGTTTGCAAACAAAACATGTAATCAAGCCTATGTGCACTCATGTATTCAGACCAGAGCATGTGAGTGGAGTTGAGCGGTCGGAAATCCCCCTCATCCTCCACATGTCCTTTCTGCTCCGGCACGCCATGTCCTTTCCAACCGCTCCGGCTAAAAAACGCTCCGCGCTCACAGGACAGGAAAAAAAACTGCCGCTCCAAATTCGCTCCATTCATTAAAATCCCAATTTAACCACCACCCATCTATTTGTATGACTACCCGGACCTATCATTTGGTTTTGAAGTATTGAAACCAAACCGTATGATTTGAATGAAAAGTATTTGAATAAACATGAAACGGTGACTGTAAGAAGCGCACATCATTTCAAATAGGCTACATGTCATATTAAACAACATATAAACACTCTAAATAGGTCAGGAGCCAGACAGGGAGCCTAAGAAGGAAAATTAATTATTTATGCTATATTATTATTTGCCTATTATTTAAATTATTTCAAGGCTATAGCCTACAAATAAATACATTGTGGAGCATTAGCGAGTGCGACACACTAGGCTGCCATGAACATTAAGCGCTCAGCATTTAAACAACATTTTGTTGTATTCAATTATTATAAATTGCGCATATAGGATGTGACTTACTTAGAATGAAATAAAAATGATAAGACAAATGCCTTATTAGGCCTTTGAATTCACTTTTAGAAACACGAGTTTGGCCAGAGTCTGTGGCTTCAGGTTCATGTGATGATGCTTGGAGAGAAGGCCAGCAGTGGAAAATAACCTCTCTGCGCTTGCAGAGCCACTGGGGATCCTAAACACCCTTTGGGCCTCTCTTGCCAGTCTGGGCATGGATGCGGAGTTGTTTTTGTATTTTTCTATAGGTAGGCCTAAAGGTTTCTAGGCAAAATAACCCTATCAAAATGGAAAGATCCTTGACAGAGGTAATATGTCAGCAAGCCTACTTGTATAGATACTAGAACCAAAATGAACAAAACTTTTAAGAGGTCTGATTTTTTATTTATAAATACTTTGCTACAATGACACACTTAGTTAGCTACCCACCTCGTTCTTTTCTGTTAGCATGAGCACATAGTAAGTACACATCATGCTTTCAGGATACGTGTCTTTTCAGATTCCACAGTGATTCTTTAGTTGTGGACACTACATCACCGCACTCCCTCTCTTGCTCTTGGTCCTCCTCATCTTTGTAAGTTGATTTAGCACCTGTGTGTTTTATCAGTTTCTTTATGAAAATATTTAGCGAACTCCATGACAGTAGCTAAAGCAAGGGGCTATAGCAGCACACAAGTAGCCTACAAATGCATGCTGGGCCGGGCTTGCCCTGAGTTCATGAAATGAAGTTAGCGCTACTGGAGTGAAATTGGAGCGTGTGAGAAGGACAACGCTCCAGCCTTTGGGAAGCTCACTCCGCTCCTCACTCCACTCCAGCTCTGCTCATATACTCTGATTCAGACAAGCCAATGCTAATGTAATGGAGACAATGACAAAATGCTGTCTGAATACCTAAAAAACACTTTTTTGTGCAACTCCCCTGTTAGCTACACTACCGTTCAAAAGTCTGGGGTCACTTAGAAATGTCCTTGTTTTCAAAAGAAAAGCAATTTTTTTTGTCCATTAAAATAACATCAAATTGATCAGAAATACAGTGTAGACAATGTTAATGTTGTAAATGGCTATTGTAGCTGGAAACAGCTGATTTTTTATGGAATATCTACATAGGCGTACAGAGGCCCATTATCAGCAACCATCAGTCCTGTGTTCCAATGGCACGTTGTGTTTGCTAATCAAAGTTTATCATTTTAAAAGGCTAATTGATCATTAGAAACCCCTTTTGCAATTATGTTAGCACAGCTGAAAACTGTTGTGCTGATTAAATAAGCAATAAAACTGGTCTTCTTGAAACTAGTTGAGTATCTGGAGCATCAGCAATTGTGGGTTCGATTACAGGCTCAAAAATGGCCAGAAACAAAGAACTTTCTTCTGAAACTCGTCAGTCTATTCTTGTTCTGAGAAATGAAGGCTATTCCATGAGAGAAATTGCCAAGAAACTGAAGATCTCGTACAACGCTGTGTACTACTCCCTTCACAGAACAGCGCCAACTGGCTCTAACCAGAATAGAAAGAGGAGTGGGAGGCCCCTGTGCACAACTGAGCAAGATGACAAATACATTAGAGTGTCTGGTTTGTGAAACAGTCTACCCAATATCATCATCCAGGAGGCATTTATGGTTTTCTTGAATTTAGCAACTAAACCGGCCTCCCTCAGTCAAACCCTGGGCACCAACCAACCACCCAAGTCGCCCAATTAACTAGAAACCAAACAGAAGCAAACTAGCTGAAACGGGGAGGGAACTCCCTGAATTTGTCAAATAAGAAACGTTGCAAAAGCCTACACATTGAGGACAAGTGTGAATCATTAGCCCAGGGCTAAAGCTTAGCCCAGGGTTAACAAATGCTTGTGTGAACACAGGCTAATCTAGCCCAGGGCCAGTCTTGCCTGGGGCTAAGAACAATGCAGTGTGGAAAAGCCTACAGAGGATCTATTAGAACTGTAGATGACCACTCAGAGTTTACACACTGAGGAACTAGTGGAACTGTAGATGACCACTCAGAGTTTACACACTGAGGAACTAGTGGAACTGTAGATGACCACTCAGAGTTTACACACTGAGGAACTAGTAGAGCTGTAGATGACCACTCAGAGTTTACACACTGAGGATCTAGTAGAACTGTAGATGACCACTCAGAGTTTACACACTGAGGAACTAGTAGAGCTGTAGATGACCACTCAGAGTTTACACACTGAGGAACTAGTGGAACTGTAGATGACCACTCAGAGTTTACACACTGAGGAACTAGTAGAACTGTAGATGACCACTCAGAGTTTACACACTGAGGATCTAGTGGAACTGTAGATGACCACTCAGAGTTTACACACTGAGGATCTAGTAGAACTGTAGATGACCACTCAGAGTTTACACACTGAGGATCTAGTAGAACTGTAGATGACCACTCAGAGTTTACACACTGAGGAACTAGTAGAACTGTAGATGACCACTCAGAGTTTACACACTGAGGAACTAGTAGAACTGTAGATGACCACTCAGAGTTTACACACTGAGGATCTAGTAGAACTGTAGATGACCACTCAGAGTTTACACACTGAGGAACTAGTAGAACTGTAGATGACCACTCAGAGTTTACACACTGAGGATCTAGTGGAACTGTAGATGCCAGTTATATAGGCAACAACAGCAGGGAATCTCAAATCTCTCCTCCACACCAGTCTGAGTTCTTCATCTGCCTACAAAACCTGCCATGGAGCTTTCTGGTTTTCCTCTAGGGTTAACTCCCCACCTCCTATCTGCTAAAGCCTAACCCACCACCCCTACTATCCTGGCCCGGCACCTTCCTCCCTTCACCTTCCTCCCTTCTCGAGAGCCTTCGACTCGGCGTTCGCCATACGACCTGCCAAATAAATCTATGTTCCACCCTCTTCATTTAGTAACTATTATGAAACTAGTTGTAACAGACTATTGGCAACAACTGAATCGGAGGAAACATTAAAGCGCCAGAACCAATTTTCCCCAGCATATAAAAACCCGAAGTATGAGGACTGAGCAATTACCGGCCGGCCTGACAGATTTAGTGTGACACTGCGGTCATACATTTCCAGTGCAGCTTGTCAGCAGAGGAGAGGGTGGGAGGAGGAGGTAGGGGTCTCTCTCTGGCTTCAGCCAACAGCTAACAGGCCTGCGTAAATCCAGAGCGATCCACAGTAACCCTCCACACCAGTCCGCCAATTAGAGTCCCCCAGCGCAGGCCCCAGCCCACCTAAACCCAACTCACTCACTCTCCATACTCACCTGTGAGGTGAGGTGAGGTTAAGATTCAGCGCTACACTATAAGCTACCAGAAGCCTATAGGCCTGATCTTGACCTTTGATCTTGTGCTGTCCCCGTTTAAAATCAAACTAGTAGTTATTGTAGTCAGTACCTGTAATTCTCTAAGTAGGCAATCTGCAAACATAACATCTAGTGATCAAGACTAAATGCCCTGTCTGTACAGTAGGTCTGTCCAATAATCAGTTGATAAGACAGCAGGGATAACGCAATTAGTTCTGTTTTGTTATGTTTTATGTTTTTAGCAGACGCTCTTATCCAGAGCGACTAGGGTTAAGTGCCTTGCTCAAGGGCACATCGACAGATTTTTCACCTAGTCAGCTCGGGGATTAGAACCAGCGACCTTTCGGTTACTGGCACAACGCTCTTAACCACTAAGCTACCTGCCGCAGTAGGAGTAACATAACAGTATTAGGTGGTTTTATCATAGTGCTGTGAAAAGGCTCCTACCTTTCCCCCATAGAGCTGGCCTTCCTCTGGCAGAACACGGACAAGGAGGGACTTCCAGGGAGCGTTTCCTGTTTGATCTCCCAGGAGGAGGCCACGTTGCTGGGCTTCACTGACACAAAGTTGACCCCTTGTCTGAAGAGGGCTCTGGAGGAGGGAAGCATGAACAAGGTTAGGGCCAATAACACAGTAGACAGGCTCTGGACACACACACGCACGCACACACGCAAACGAAAGAAAGCATGCACATACACACACACACACACGTGCGTTCATTAGCACGCTTCTTTTTTTTTTTAATTCAATGGCAGTCGTTTGCCAGCAGCTTTTGTGGCAGCTTGCAATCATGTTGACATCATTCAAACCCTTATGCATAGCAAAGATACATGTCTCTGATTGGTATGTAACGTGATCCTCCATGTCTGTCCGTCTGCTCCTGTGTGCAGGACATGTATTGGTGTGTTGGGGTGAAGGATGTGTGAGTCTCCTCACTCCTGTACTGTATAGAGGTGTTTTTCTCTGTGTTAGTGTTTATTGATGTGCCCAGAATCCCGCCCTCTCCCCTCATTCTCCCCCTCCCAAGTTTCCTTCAATACCGCCTCGGCTGACTCCGCTATTCATCACCTTGACAAGACACTCTGGGAGTTTATTAAACGAGCAAGTTATTAGAAGGTGCCAATGACCTTGGCAAGAGCACCGACGGAAAAAAATAAGAAACTTCCTCTCAAAAAATATATGTATTTTGTCTCTCTCTTGTCTTGTGTCTTGTCAGTCAGACTGCTGTTGCCAATGTGTCATGCTTTTCTTGCTGTTTGTCGAGCAAAAGATGGGTCCTTTGGGCTTGGGAGATCCTGCGCTCGACTCGAAAATGCACTTTTCCTTCAGAACTCCTCCAAACAGTTTGGGAAAATACTTTATTTTAAGGACAAAATTGTTCCCAGTGGCTGTGGGACGGAAAAATAGCAACCACAGTCCTAAAACAATTATTTCATAATTTAAGAGCATTGTTATGTAAAACCAATCCCCCATGTCTCTCCTTTTTGACCTATTTTACTCTACTTCTCATCTTTATAGAAATTACTTTGAAGGACCTTACAGTAAAACATAGTCTGTAACAAAAAAGAGACTGAAATCTATAAACTGTATATGATGTACTAGAACCGAACTGGGGGGAATAACAATATAATTCAGTCTGGCTATATTCTAGAAAGCATTGGACTTTTACAACATCTTTTCATGACAAGGTTGCTAACAAAACCCAGGAAGTCAATCAAGTAGTCACCCACAAGATAAAACAATGTGTACAGTATGCATAGGGGTCGATGTGTATGTTTTCACGCCTACAGTGCCTTCGGAAAGTATTCAGACCCATTGACTTTTTCCACATTTTCCATGCTGTGGAGATGTTTTTCCAAATCTGATCGAACGCTCCCCATCTAACCTGACAGCGCTTGAGAGGATCTGCAGAGATGAATGGGAGAAACTCCCTAAATACAGGTGTGCCAAACTTGTAGCGTCATACCCAAGAAGACTCAAGGCTGTAATCGCTGCCAAAGGTGCTTCAACAAAGTACTGAGTAAAGGGTCTGAATACTTATGTAAATGTAATAGTTCCGGGTTTAAAAAAATATATAAATTAGCAAAAATGTCTAAAAAGCTGTTTTTGCTTTGTCATTATGGGGTATTGTGTGTAGCTTGATGAGGGGGGAAAAAAACAATTTCATCAATTTTAGAATAAGGCTGTAAAGTAACTAAATGTGGAAAAAATCAAGGGGTCTGAATACTTTCCGAAGGCACTGTATGTATCAGTATAATCAACTCTCTGTTAATGATCATTCGCTACATAGAGATGTAATGTACTGCTTCTACAGTACATGCCTCATTACTGTACCACACATGCTCCCCTATTCACAAAAGACGCCCCTGTTGAAGTAAATAAGGTACTGGGGTTATTAGGTGCAACCTTTAATGCAGAGGAGGGAGTGACAGACAGACGGTGTGTGTGTGTGTTTCTGAATTGGTGTGTCTCAGCGTGTGTGTGCTCGCACATGTGTGTGCGTTTTTGACTGACACAGCATTGAGACGAGGTCCTGTCCATCAGCCCTCGCTGACAGCCAGGCCTCAAACACACAAAACCTAGGCATGATGGGAGCCGAGGGAGGGGACAGTCCAGGAGTCCAGAAGTCTGTCAACCTAGGCACCAGGCAGCCCCTGACAGCTCAGACATTAAAGACAGTCAACATGACCACAGTATCTACAGGCTGATCTCTGATTAGTCCCACAGTATCTACGGGCTGATCTCTGATCTCTGTTTAGTCCCAAAGTCTCTACAGGCTGATCTCTGTTTAGTTCCACAGTATCTATAGGCTGATCTCTGTTTAGCCCCAAAGTCTCTATAGGCTGATCTCTGTTTAGTCCCACAGTATCTACAGGCTGATCTCTGATTAGTCCCAAAGTCTCTACAGGCTGATCTCAGTTTAGTTCCACAGTATCTACAGGCTGATCTCTGATTAGTCCCAAAGTCTCTACAGGCTGATCTCTGTTTAGTCCCACAGTATCTATAGGCTGATCTCTGTTTAGCCCCAAAGTCTCTATAGGCTGATCTCTGTTTAGTCCCAAAGTCTCTATAGGCTGATCTCTGTTTAGTTCCACAGTATCTATAGGCTGATCTCTGTTTAGTTCCACAGTATCTATAGGCTGATCTCTGTTTAGCCCCAAAGTCTCTATAGGCTGATCTCTGTTTAGTCCCACAGTATCTACAGGCTGATCTCAGTTTAGTTCCACAGTATCTACAGGCTGATCTCTGATTAGTCCCAAAGTCTCTACAGGCTGATCTCTGTTTAGTCCCACAGTATCTACAGGCTGATCTCTGTTTACTCACACAGTATCTACAGGCTGATCTCTGTTTAGTCCCACAGTATCTACAGGCTGATCTCTGATCTCTGTTTAGTCCCAAGGTCTCTACAGGCTGATCTCTGTTTAGCCCCCCAGTATCTACAGGCTGATCTCTGTTTAGTCCCACAGTATCTACAGGCTGATCTCTGATTAGTCCCACAGTATCTACGGGCTGATCTCTGATTTCTGTTTAGTCCCAAAGTCCATACAGGCTGATCTCTGTTTAGTTCCACAGTATCTACAGGCTGAACTATGTTTAGTCCCACAGTATCTATAGGCTGATCTCTGTTTAGTTCCACAGTATCTATAGGCTGATCTCTGTTTAGTCCCACAGTATCTACAGGCTGATCTCTGATTAGTCCCACAGTATCTACGGGCTGATCTCTGATTTCTGTTTAGTCCCAAAGTCCCTACAGGCTGATCTCTGTTTAGTCCCACAGTATCTATAGGCTGAACTATGTTTAGTCCCACAGTATCTATAGGCTGATCTCTGTTTAGTTCCACAGTATCTACAGGCTGATCTCTGTTTAGTCCCACAGTATCTATAGGCTGGTCTCTGTTTAGTCCCACAGTATCTACAGGCTGATCTCTGTTTAGTCCCACAGTATCTACAGGCTGATCTCTGATCTCTGTTTAATCCCACAGTATCTATAGGCTGATCTCTGTTTAGTCCCACATTATCTACAGGCTGATCTCTGTTTAGTCCCACAGTATCTACAGGCTGATCTCTGTTTAGTCCCACAGTATCTACAGGCTGATCTCTGATCTCTGTTTAATCCCACATTATCTATAGGCTGATCTCTGTTTAGTCCCACAGTATCTACAGGCTGATCTCTGATTAGTCCCACAGTATCTACAGGCTGATCTCTGATTTCTGTTTAGTCCCAAAGTCCCTACAGGCTGATCTCTGTTTAGTTCCACAGTATTTACAGGCTGATCTCTGTTTAGTCCCACAGTATCTACAGGCTGATCTCTGTTTAGTCCCACAGTATCTACAGGCTGATCTCGGATCTCTGTTTAATCCCACAGTATCTATAGGCTGATCTCTGTTTAGTCCCACAGTATCTACAGGCTGATCTCTGATTAGTCCCACAGTATCTACAGGCTGATCTCTGATTTCTGTTTAGTCCCAAAGTCCCTACAGGCTGATCTCTGTTTAGTTCCACAGTATTTACAGGCTGATCTCTGTTTAGTTCCACAGTATCTATAGGCTGGTCTCTGTTTAGTCCCACAGTATCTATAGGCTGGTCTCTGTTTAGTCCCACAGTATCTACAGGCTGATCTCGGATCTCTGTTTAGTCCCACAGTATCTACAGGCTGATCTCTGTTTAGTCCCACAGTATCTATAGGCTGATCTCTGTTTAGTCCCACAGTATCTATAGGCTGGTCTCTGTTTAGTCCCACAGTATCTACAGGCTGATCTCGGATCTCTGTTTAATCCCACAGTATCTATAGGCTGAACTCTGATTAGTCCCGGGCCAGACTTAATTAAAGGGTGACATTTTCACAGCACAAACAAATTTTGCAACGTGCAAAAAATACTGGAAACCTCATTATAATCTCGTAGTGTGATTTCATTTTAAACTTTTCTTCGACAATGTGTGTTATAAGGAGATGATTACTTAACTAGAGTAGGAAACACTAAAACAGTAGCAAACTGAACAATAAATAAATAGTAGCCTCTTTATAGCGCACAATGTTGAAGAAAAGTTTCAAATTAAATCCCGCTGCTAGATTATAATGAGGTTCATGGTCATTTTTGCACTTTGCACCATTCTTTTGCTTTTGCACTACGAAAATGTTACCCATAGTCTCACACTAGCTGAGGACTAAAACAACAGCTCATCGAAATGGATTTGACTCATCTCTAAATTCAATGCTGACTCAATATCACATTCGCTACTCAGACTCTAGTGTCTTTTCCCTACAATATATTGACCTAGCTAATAGCTAAGACATGAGATGAAGGAAGGTCAGGGGAGGAGTCACGACAAAGGAAGAAGAAGAGAGGGAGGGAATGAGGAAAGAGGGGAGAGATGGATAGGACACTTAGGGGACGCTAGGAAGCCATCTGAGGTCTGGGGTCCTTGAGTTGAGGCCCTGGCGGGGCCTGGCGTTGAGGCCCTGGCGGGGCCTGTTCATCAGTGTAGCGGGCACAAGGACAGAGTGACGCCGTGAAGCCGTGACTTACGGGCCGGGGGCAGTGTGCATGGCGCTGTGGGCAGTAAATCGCCCCCACTCGGATGGAGAGCGCGGCTTGCAGGAGCGATAAGTCTGGGGCCGTTGCGTTACCTTGAAGCCCTCCAGAGGAGCCGTGTAATGGAATGAGTCAGATTTATACTACGGAGAGCCGAGAAGGAGAGACATCCTCTCTATCATTGTAGGCTAGGCTACACCCCTCCTCCCCCTCCCCCTCTGCTTCCCACTACCCTCTTCCTCCTCTTTCCTTCATTCCTCTCTACACTCTCCTCTTCCTCCCTACTCAAGCCATTCCTCCCTTCCCACCCCCCAAATCCAGCTCCTCACATTCTTCCTCCTGCGCCCCCCTTCCCTACACAGACACACACACACACACCACCATTTTTCCTTGCAATAGTTATGAGCTTGACACTCCTAGATACTATTAGATAGTCCTAGATACTACTAGATAGTCCTAGATACTACTAGATAGTCCTAGATACTACTAGATACTACTAGATACTCCTAGATAGTCCTAGATACTACTAGATACTCCTAGATAGTCCTAGATACTACTAGATAGTCCAAGACAGTACTAAATACTACTAGATATTACTAGATACCTAACAGACATAGATATAATCTTAATGATGATGAGACCGAGGGCCACATTCCTCACTACACCAGGCCAAGTCAAACACCAACAACAACCCATCTCTACCCATCTGGGAAAAAAATTTATGATGAAGACGACAACACAAACAGCGCACTTCTCCCTAAACAAGTCATCATGAAGTTTGGACAGCAGACAATGTGGCTGGACAGCAGGCTGTCTCAGATTTGTTCGACGATCAACACCCCACCATCCTCAGCTCGGTTTCATCCTGAAACAAACACTCTCAATCTGTTTGTTACCCAAGGAATCACACTGCCTGCCGTCGTCGCAGCAAGTCTCCTGTGATTAGGGCTCGCTTGTCCTGAGCCTTCAAACGTTGTTGTGGAGGTTGTTGTGGAGGACCAATCAAATGAAGGGGGGAAAAAATGAGAAAACAGACATATGCTTTCACTTCTTCAATCAAATGTTTGTAGTGGAAAAACAGTGTCCCTAGGTGTGGGTACATGACAGCAGGCAGAGCTATACCTACTCTACCTACTCTACCTACTCTTCATCTCCGTAGGTACGGGACTAATTCTGGCCTTAAAAACGACGCTGCGCTGTTTGTGAGATAAAAAAAAAGTAACCAGGTTTGCAGATGGGAACAGCTGTTTTCTCCATGCCCTGCTCGGCTTCTCTTCCAGTGCCCCCTACAACATCCCAGCTGCTGCCACCGTTCGTTATATAAGTTTACCGCAAATGTTATTGTGTAATGAATTGCAGTTGAAAACAGAATGTGTTTTTGTGTGTGTGTTTAATTAGCATTATGAATGAACAGAAGCCATCAGATTCTATATGCTCACAACATATCCTGGTGTTAAAGGCAGACCACAGCAAAATATTCCAGAGAACAGTGTGTCAACCAATAAGCTTTTAGAAAACCGTAATTACATCATCTAAACAAAGAAAGATATAATAGGTACATCTGCATTAACTAGAGATAACTCCACCCTAACCCTATTCCCCTACACAACAATAGATTAGAGATAACTCAACCCTAATCCTATTCCCCTACACAGCAATAGATTAGAGATAACTCAACCCTGACCCTATTCCCCTACACAACACTAGCTTAGAGATAACTAAACCCTGACCCTATTCCCCTACACAACACTAGATTAGAGATAACTCAACCCTAACCCTATTACCCTAAACAACACCAACATAGAGATAACTCAACCCTAACCCTATTCCCCTATACAACACTATCTTAGAGATAACTCAACCCTAACCCTATTCCCCTACACAACACTAGCTTAGAGATAACTCAACCCTAACCCTATTACCCTAAACAACACCAACGTAGAGATAACTCAACCCTAACCCTATTCCCCTACACAACACCAGCTTAGATATAACTCAACGCTAACCCTATTCCCCTACACAACACCAGTTTAGAGATAACTCAACCCTGACCCTATTCCCCTACACAACACTAGCTTAGAGATAACTAAACCCTGACCATATTCCCCTACACAACACTAGATTAGAGATAACTCAACCCTAACCCTATTACCCTAAACAACACCAACATAGAGATAACTCAACCCTAACCCTATTCCCCTATACAACACTAGCTTAGAGATAACTCAACCCTAACCCTATTCCCCTACACAACACTAGCTTAGAGATAACTAAACCCTGACCATATTCCCCTACACAACACTAGATTAGAGATAACTCAACCCTAACCCTATTACCCCAAACAACACCAACATAGAGATAACTCAACCCTAACCCTATTCCCCTATACAACACTAGCTTAGAGATAACTCAACCCTAACCCTATTCCCCTACACAACACTAGATTAGAGATAACTCAACCCTAACCCTATTACCATAAACAACACCAACATAGAGATAACTCAACCCTAACCCTATTCCCCTATACAACACTAGCTTAGAGATAAATCAACCCTAACCCTATTACCCTACACAACACTAGCTTAGAGATAACTCAACCCCTAACCCGATTACCCTACACAACACTAGCTTTGAGATAACTCAACCCTGACCATATTCCCCTTCACACCATTATCTTAGAGATAACTCAACCCTAACCCTATTCCCCTACACAACACCATCTTAGAGATAACTCAACCCTAATCCTATTACCTCAAAACAACACCAACCTAGAGATAACTCAACCCTAACCCTATTCCCCTATACAACACTAGCTTAGAGATAACTCAACCCTAACCCTATTCCCCTACACAACACTAGCTTAGAGATAACTAAACCCTGACCATATTCCCCTACACAACACTAGATTAGAGATAACTCAACCCTAACCCTATTCCCCTACACAACAATAGATTAGAGATAACTTAACCCTAATCCTATTCCCCTACACAACACCAGCTTAGAGATAACTCAATCCTAATACTATTCCCCTACAAAACACTAGCTTGGAGATAACATTTTTACATTTTACATTTTAGTCATTTAGCAGACGCTCTTATCCAGAGCGACTTACAGGAGCAATTAGGGTTAAGTGCCTTGCTCAAGGGCACATTTACGTCATTTAGCAGACGCTCTTATCCAGAGCGACTACAAATTGGTGCATTCACCCTATAGCCAGTGGGATAACCACTTTACAATTATACTTTTTTTTTTTTTTGTTTTGGGGGTAGAAGGATTACTTTATCCTATCCCAGATAACTCAACCCTAATCCTATTCCCCTATACAACACCAGCTTAGAG
The DNA here is from genome assembly GCF_020615455.1 of Coregonus clupeaformis. Classification (NCBI taxonomy): domain Eukaryota; kingdom Metazoa; phylum Chordata; class Actinopteri; order Salmoniformes; family Salmonidae; genus Coregonus; species Coregonus clupeaformis. The sequence continues at coordinate 8,749,756 of NC_059207.1, read as the reverse complement.
ATAACTCAACCCTAACCCTATTCCCCTATACAACAATAGATTAGAGATAACTCAACCCTAACCCTATTCCCCTATACAACACTAGCATAGAGATAACTAAACCCTAACCCTATTCCCCTACACAACAATAAATTAGAGATAACTCAAACCTGACCCTATTCCACTACACAACACAAATTTTGTGATGACTCAACCATAACCCTATTCCCCTACACAACACTAGCTTAGAGATAACTCAACTCTAACCCTAACCCTATTCCCATACGCAACACTAGCTTAGAGATACCTCAACCCTAACCATATTCCCCTACACACCATTATATTACAGATAACTCAACCCTAACCACATTCCCCTACACACCATTATCTTAGAGATAACTAAATCCTAACCATAATCCCCTACACACCATTATCTTCGAGATAACTCAGCCCTAACCATATTCCCCAACACACCATTATATTAGAGATAACTAAACCCTAACCATACTCCTCTACACACATTATCTTAGAGATAACTCAACTCTAACCCTAACCCTATTCCCTTCCACACCATTATCTTTTAGAAAACTCAAACCTAATCATATTCCCCTACACACATTTATCTTAGAAATAACTCAACCCTAACCATATTCCCCTTCACACCATTATCTTAGAAATAACTCAACCCTAACCCTATTCCCCTACACAACACTAGCTTAGAGATAACTCAACCCTAACCCTATTACCCTAAACAACACCAACGTAGAGATAACTCAACCCTAACCCTATTCCCCTATACAACACTAGCTTAGAGATAACTCAACCCTAACCCTATTCCCCTACACAACAATAGATTAGAGATAACTCAACCCTGACCCTATTCCCCTACACAACACAAACTTAGTGATAACTCAACCCTAACCCTATTCCCCTACACAACACTAGCTTAGAGATAACTCAACTCTAACCCTAACCCTATTCCCATACACAACACTAGCTTTGAGAACTCAACCCTAACCATATTCCCCTACACACCATTATCTTAGAGATGACTGAACCCTAACCATATTCCCCTACACAACACTAGATTAGAGATAACTCAACCCTAACCCTATTACCCCAAACAACACCAACATAGAGATAACTCAACCCTAACCCTATTCCCCTATACAACACTAGCTTAGAGATAACTCAACCCTAACCCTATTCCCCTACACAACACTAGATTAGAGATAACTCAACCCTAACCCTATTACCATAAACAACACCAACATAGAGATAACTCAACCCTAACCTTATTCCCCTATACAACACTAGCTTAGAGATAAATCAACCCTAACCCTATTACCCTACACAACACTAGCTTAGAGATAACTCAACCCTAACCCGATTACCCTACACAACACTAGCTTTGAGATAACTCAACCCTGACCATATTCCCCTTCACACCATTATCTTAGCGATAACTCAACCCTAACCCTATTCCCCTACACAACACCATCTTAGAGATAACTCAACCCTAATCCTATTACCCTAAACAACACCAACCTAGAGATAACTCAACCCTAACCCTATTCCCCTATACAACACTAGCTTAGAGATAACTCAACCCTAACCCTATTCCCCTACACAACACTAGCTTAGAGATAACTAAACCCTGACCATATTCCCCTACACAACACTAGATTAGAGATAACTCAACCCTAACCCTATTACCCCAAACAACACCAACATAGAGATAACTCAACCCTAACCCTATTCCCCTACACAACACTAGATTAGAGATAACTCAACCCTAACCCTATTACCATAAACAACACCAACATAGAGATAACTCAACCCTAACCCTATTCCCCTATACAACACTAGCTTAGAGATAAATCAACCCTAACCCTATTACCCTACACAACACTAGCTTAGAGATAACTCAACCCTAACCCGATTACCCTACACAACACTAGCTTTGAGATAACTCAACCCTGACCATATTCCCCTTCACACCATTATCTTAGAGATAACTCAACCCTAACCCTATTCCCTTTATACAACACTAGCTTAGAGATAACTCAACCCTAATCATATTCCCCTACACAACACTAGTTTAGAGATAACTCAACCCTAACACTATTCCCCTACACAACACTAGCTTAGAGATAACTCAACCCTAACCCTATTCCCATACACAACACTAGCTTAGAGATAACTCAACCCTAATCCTATTCCCCTACACAACAATAGATTAGAGATAACTCAACCCTAATCCTATTCCCCTACACAACACCAGCTTAGAGATAACTCAATCCTAATACTATTCCCCTACAAAACACTAGCTTGGAGATAACATTTTTACATTTTACATTTTAGTCATTTAGCAGACGCTCTTATCCAGAGCGACTTACAGGAGCAATTAGGGTTAAGTGCCTTGCTCAAGGGCACATTTACGTCATTTAGCAGACGCTCTTATCCAGAGCGACTACAAATTGGTGCATTCACCCCTATAGCCAGTGGGATAACCACTTTACAATTATACTTTTTTTTTTGGGGGAGGGGGGTAGAAGGATTACTTTATCCTATCCCAGATAACTCAACCCTAATCCTATTCCCCTATACAACACCAGCTTAGAGATAACTCAACCCTAACCCTATTCCCCTATACAACAATAGATTAGAGATAACTCAACCCTAACCCTATTCCCCTATACAACACTAGCATAGAGATAACTAAACCCTAACCCTATTCCCCTACATAACAATAAATTAGAGATAACTCAAACCTGACCCTATTCCACTACACAACACAAATTTTGTGATAACTCAACCCTAACCCTATTCCCCTACACAACACTAGCTTAGAGATAACTCAACTCTAACCCTAACCCTATTCCCATACGCAACACTAGCTTAGAGATACCTCAACCCTAACCATATTCCCCTACACACCATTATATTACAGATAACTCAACCCTAACCACATTCCCCTACACACCATTATCTTAGAGATAACTAAATCCTAACCATAATCCCCTACACACCATTATCTTCGAGATAACTCAGCCCTAACCATATTCCCCAACACACCATTATATTAGAGATAACTAAACCCTAACCATACTCCTCTACACACATTATCTTAGAGATAACTCAACTCTAACCCTAACCCTATTCCCTTCCACACCATTATCTTTTAGAAAACTCAAACCTAATCATATTCCCCTACACACATTTATCTTAGAAATAACTCAACCCTAACCATATTCCCCTTCACACCATTATCTTAGAAATAACTCAACCCTAACCCTATTCCCCTACACAACACTAGCTTAGAGATAACTCAACCCTAACCCTATTACCCTAAACAACACCAACGTAGAGATAACTCAACCCTAACCCTATTCCCCTATACAACACTAGCTTAGAGATAACTCAACCCTAACCCTATTCCCCTACACAACAATAGATTAGAGATAACTCAACCCTGACCCTATTCCCCTACACAACACAAACTTAGTGATAACTCAACCCTAACCCTATTCCCCTACACAACACTAGCTTAGAGATAACTCAACTCTAACCCTAACCCTATTCCCATACACAACACTAGCTTTGAGAACTCAACCCTAACCATATTCCCCTACACACCATTATCTTAGAGATAACTAAATCCTAACCATAATCCCCTACACACCATTATTTTAGAGATGACTGAACCCTAACCCTATTCCCCAACACACCATTATATTAGAGATAACTCAACCCTAACCATATTCCCTATACACACCATTATTTTCAAGATAACTCAACCCTAACCATACTCCTCTACACACCATTATCTTAGAGATAACTCAACTCTAACCCTAACCATATTCCCTTCCACACCATTATCTTTTAGAAAACTCAAAACTAATCATATTCCCCTACACACATTTATCTTAGAAATAACTCAACTCTAACCATTTTCCCCTACACACCATTATATTAGAGATAACTCAACCCTAACCATATTCCCCATAGAAGAAGATGAGAAGGATGGAGGAGGAGGAAGATGATGTAGAAGAGAAGGATGGAGGAGGAGGAAGATGATGTAGAAGAGAAGGATGGGGGAGGAGGAGGAAGATGATGAAGAAGAGTAGGATGGGGGAGGAGGAAGATGATGAAGAAGAGAAGGATGGAGAGGAGGAGGAAGATGATGTAGAAGAGAAGGATGGGGAGGAGGAGGAAGATGATGAAGAACAGAAGGATGGGGGAGGAGGAAGATGATGAAGAAGAGAAGGATGGAGGAGGAGGAGGAAGATGATGAAGAAGAGAAGGATTGGGAGGAGGAGGAGGAAGATGATGAAGAAGAGAAGGATGGAGGAGGAGGAGGAAGATGATAAAGGAGAGAAGGATGGGGAGGAGGAGGAAGATGATGAAGAAGAGATGGATGGGGAGGAGGAGGAAGATGATGAAGAAGAGAAGGATGGGGAGGAGGAGGAAGATGATGAAGAAGAGAAGGATGGGGGAGGAGGAGGAAGATGATGAAGAAGAACAGAAGGATGGAGGAGGAGGAGGAAGATGATGAAGAAGAGAAGGATGGAGGAGGAGGAGGAAGATGATGAAGAAGAGAAGGATGGAGGAGGAGGAGGAAGATGATGAAGAAGAGAAGGATGGGAGAGGAGGAAGATGATGAAGAAGAGAAGGATGGGGAGGAGGAGGAAGATGATGAAGAAGAGAAGGATGGGGGAGGAGGAGGAAGATGATGAAGAAGAACAGAAGGATGGAGGAGGAGGAGGAAGATGATGAAGAAGAGAAGGATGGAGGAGGAGGAGGAAGATGATGAAGAAGAGAAGGATGGGAGAGGAGGAGGAAGATGATGAAGAAGAGAAGGATGGGAGAGGAGGAAGATGATGAAGAAGAGAAGGATGGGGAGGAGGAGGAAGATGATGAAGAAGAGATGGATGGGGAGGAGGAGGAAGATGATGAAGAAGAGATGGATAGGGGAGGAGGAGGAAGATGATAAAGAAGAGAAGGATGGGGAGGAGGAGGAAGATGATGAAGAAGAGATGGATGGGGAGGAGGAGGAAGATGATGAAGAAGAGAAGGATGGGGAGGAGGAGAAAGATGATGAAGAAGAGAAGGATGGGGAGGAGGAGAAAGATGATGAAGAAGAGAAGGATGGGGAGGAGGAGAAAGATGATGAAGAAGAGATGGATGGGGAGGAGGAGGAAGATGATGAAGAAGAGATGGATAGGGGAGGAGGAGGAGTGAAAAGGTCAGTCATTAGCATGTTCCATGAGTCTGTTTGTGTGTGGTGAGCAAACGCTGAGGGACGCATTCAGGCCTTCAGACTAATCCAATTGGCATTTAATTAACTGGGGACCCAGTAAGGGGAGTTGACTTGCTCTAATCGATTCCAGATCGTCAGACAATACAAATAAACACTCAGGAGTCTGACAGCGAGAGGGCTGGATTAGCCCTGGTTCCACTACACCCAAACACCAGCTCCCAGAAAGGGCAAAGCAACCTTTGCACCACAAACAAACAAACACACACACACTGGTTTCCCCCCAGGACCTCTCGTTTGCCTTTGCTGTGGCACAACGAACAACCAGTTGGGTCTGAGCAAAACAACATGTCAAACAAGAAGATTGGACAAACAAACAAACTGGTGCTGTGCGAGGGAGGGAGGGAGAAGAGTGGATGTGGGATTAATGGGGTGTGTGTCAGAGTTCCAACCAACAGACAGAATGGTTGAGGTGTCTGTGGGTCCCTGTGGGGCCTTCGCCACTCGATGCCTTGGCAACCCCTTACCCCCGGCCCACAGTCTTCGATTGGCTTATTGGACACAGCCCCGGGCCTGTGGCTGCTGTGTTTTTCTGGGCTGGCCCACAGGGATCTTGGCGCTGCAAAGCACGGTCACTTGTGCTTAGAGTGGGACACACGCTGAGAGAGACAACACTGAATACAGCATTGTGCCCCAAATGCCATCCTATTTCCTATGTAGTGTACTACATTTGACCAGAACCATATGGGCCCTGGTCAAAAGTAGTGCACTATATAGGGAATAGGGTGGTATTTGGGATGCTGCCCAAGGACTGCACTGAAAAGGAAAGGGAGAGCGGAAATCCCCTGAATTATCATTAACAGCAGACTGGTACATTTCCTCAGTGAAAACAATGTACTGAGCAAATGTCAAATAGTTTTTTCACCAAATTACCATACGACAGACCACGTATTCACCCCGCACACCCTAAATGACAAACAAACAAAACAAAACAAAGGCAAAGTCTTCTCATGCTTTGTTGATTTCAAAAACACTTTTGACTCAATTAGGCATGAGGGTCTGCTATGCAAATTAATGGAAAGTGGTGTTGGGGGAAAAACATACAACGTTATAAAATCTATGTACACAAACCAGAAGTGTGCGGTTAAAATTGGCAAAAAACACACATATTTCTTTCAGCAGGGCCGTGGGGTGAGACAGGGATTCAGCTTAAGCCCCACCCTCTTCAACATATACAGTTGTGGTCAAATGTTTTGAGAATGACACAAATATAAATTTTCACGAAGTCTGCTGCCTCAGTTTTTATGATGGCAATTTGCATATACTCCAGAATGTTATGAAGCGTGATCAGATGAATTGCAATTAATTGCAAAGTCCCTCTTTGCCATGAAAATGAACTTAATCCCCAAAAAAACATTTCCACTGCATTTCAGCCCTGCCACAAAAGGACCAGCTGACATCATGTCAGTGATTCTCTCGTTAACACAGGTGAGAGTGTTGATGAGGACAAGGCTGGAGATCACTCTGTCATGCTGATTGAGTTAGAATAACAGACTGGAAGCTTTAAAAGGAGGGTGGTGCTTGAAATCATTGTTCTTCCTCTGTTAACCATGGTTCCCTGCAAGGAAACACGTGCCGTCATCATTGTTTTGCACAAAAAGGTCTTCACAGGCAAGGATATTGCTGCTAGTAAGATTGCACCTAAATCAACCATTTATCGGATCATCAAGAACTTCAAGGAGAGAGTTCAATTGTTGTGAAGAAGGATTCAGGGCTCCCAAGAAAGTCCAGCAAGCGCCAGGACCGTCTCCTAAAGTTGATTCAGCTGCAGAATCGGGGCACCACCAGTGCAGAGCTTGTCAGGAATGGCAGCAGGCAGGTGTGAGTGCATCTGCACGCACAGTGAGGCGAAGACTTTTGGAGGATGGCCTGGTGTCACGAAGGGCAGCGAGGAAGCCACTTCTCTCCAGGAAAAACATCAAGGACAGACTGATATTCTGCAAAAGGTACAGGGATTGGACTGCTGAGGACTGGGGTAAAGTCATTTTCTCTGATGAATCCCCTTTCCGATTGTTTGGGGCATTCGGGAAAAAGCTTGTCCGGAGAAGACAAGGTGAGCGCTACCATCAGTCCTGTGTCATGCCAACAGTAAAGCATCCTGAGACCATTCATGTGTGGGGTTGCTTCTCAGCCAAGGGAGTGGGCTCACTCACAATTTTGCCTATGAACACAACCATGAATAAAGAATGGTACCAACACATCCTCTGAGAGCAACTTCTCCCAACCATCCAAGAACAGTTTGGTGACGAACAATGCCTTTTCCAGCATGATGGAGCACCTTGCCATAAGGTAAAAGTGATAACTAAGTGGTTCTGGGAACAAAACGTCGACATTTTGGGTCCATGGCCAGGAAACTCCCCAGACCTTAATCCCATTGAGAACTTGTGGTCAATCCTCAAGAGGAGGGTGGACAAACAAAAACCTAAAAATTCTGACAAACTCCAAGCATTGATTATGCAAGAATGGGCTGCCATCAGTCAGGATGTGGCCCAGAAGTTAATTGACAGCATGCCAGGGCGGATTGCAGAGGTCTTGAAAAAGAAGGGTCAACACTGCAAATATTGACTCTTTGAATAAACTTAATGTAATTGTCAATAAAAGCCTTTGACACTTCTGGAATGACTGTAATTATACTTCAGTATACCATAGTAACATCTGACAAAAATATCTAAAAACACTGAAGCAGCAAACTTTGTGAAGACCAATACTTGTGTCATTCTCAAAACGTTTGACCACGACTGTACACTACCAGTCAAAAGTTTGGACACACCCCCTCATTCAAGGGTTTTTCTTTATTTGTACTATTTTTTACATTGTAGAATAATAGTGAAGACATCAAAACTATGAAATAACACGTATGGAATCATGTAGTAACCAAAAAATGTTTATATATTTGAGATTCTTCAAATAGCCAACCTTTGCCTTGATGACAGCTTTGCGTGAGGTAGTCACCTGAAATGCATTTCAATTAACAGGTGTGCCTTGTTAAAAGTTAAGTTGTGGAATTTCTTTCCTTCTTTGATTTTGTGACGTCACGAGAGGCTACACAGCTTTCAGCGGGATTGCTCAAGTAGTGCAAGGAGACAAGGTTCAAACAAAACAAGGATTTTATTATAGGTCTTGGGAAATTAACGAAAATATAACAAAATTCTGTTCTCTTGTGGCTCTTTAAGGGTTAACAGTTCAGGGATGTCTCTTCCACATCCAAAATCATAATTCTCACTCGCTCAGATAACTTTTCCCCAGCCTTACTGTAGTCCACGTTGCAGCTAGTGGCCAATCCAGCAAAAAGTCCTTCCAAATGTCTCTCACGTATTTCCACAGGTGCATATATCCAAAGGTGAGTATTTCCCAAAGGTAAGTATCTCCAAATCCTTATATTCCTCCTGGAAGTGGACGTGCAGCACTCTTGTCCTCCAGAGAGCCCAGGTTGGAGACTGTGTTTCTTCACCCCCCCACACACCCCCTCAGTGTGTCTCTTCCCTTCCCAAAACCTTCAGCTCATCAGCTCCTGATTTGTTTCAGCTGCGTGGGAAGATTGGCCATAGAGGGGTGGAGTTCCCGACCATACCAGCAGATGGAGCCATAGCTGTCTGGGTTTGCAGCCACCTCAGGGGGATGTAACGTCCCTCCAGGACACAGCCTCTCGTGACATCACAATTTGTTTACACTTTTTTGGGTTACTACATGATTCCATCTGTGTTATTTCATAGTTTTGATGTCTTCACTATTATTCTACAATGTAGAAAATAGTAAAAATAAAGAAAAACCCTTGAATGAGTAGGTGTGTCCAAACTTTAACTGGTAGTGTAAATCAACGAATTGGCGAGGGCACTAGAACAGTCTGCAGCACTCGGCCTCATCCTACTAGAATCTGAAATAAAATGTCTACTGTTTGCTGATGATCTGGTGCTTCTATCCCCTACCAAGGAGGGCCTACAGCAGAGCAGCACCTAGATCTTCTGCACAGATTATGTCAGACCTGGGCCCTGACAGTAAATCTCAGTACGACAAAAATAATGGTGTTCCAAAAAAGGTCCAGTTGCCAGGACCACAAATACAAATTCCATCTAGACACTGTTGCCCTAGAGCACACAAAAAAACTATACATACCCTGGCCTAAACATCAGCGTCACAGGTAACTTCCACAAAGCTGTGAACGATCTGAGAGACAAGGCAAGAAGGGCCTTCTATGCCATCAAAAGGAACATAAAATTCGACATACCAATTAGGATCTGGCAAAAAATTATTGAATCAGTTATAGAACCCATTTCCCTTTATGGTTGTGAGGTCTGGGGTCCGCTCACCAACCAAGAATTCACAAAATGGGACAAACACCAAATTGAGAGACTGCATGCAGAATTCTGCAAAAATATCCTCTGTGTACAATGTAAAACACCAAATAATGAATGCAGAGCAGAATTATCAAAATCCAGAAAAGAGCTGTTAAATTCTACAACCACCTAAAAGCAAGTGATTCTCAAACCTTCCATAACAAAGTCATTACCTACAGAGAGATTAACCTGGAGAAGAGTCCCCTAAGCAAGCTGGTCCTGGGGCTCTGTTCACAAACAGACAACACAGAGCCCAAGGACAGCAACACAATTAGACCCAACCAAATCATGAGAAAACAAAAAGATAATGACTTTACACATTGGAAAGAATTTACTAAAAAACAGAGCAAACTAGAATGCTATTTGGCCCTAAACAGAGAGTACACAGTGGCAGAATACCTGACCACTGTGACTGACCCAAACTTAAGGAAATCTTAGACTATGTACAGACTCAGTGAGCATAGCCTTGCAACCAGTGAAGAACATAGCCTTGCTATGCTCACTGAGTAGGCAGACCTGGCTCTCAAGAGAAGACAGGCTATGTGCACACTGCCCACAAAATGAGGTGGAAACTGAGCTGCACTTCCTAACTTCCTGCCAAATGTATGACCATATTAGAGACACATACTTCCCTCAGGTTACACAGACCCACAAAGAATTTGAAAACAAATCCAATTTGGATAAACTCCCATATCTATTGGGTGAAATACCACAG
>NC_059207.1:8726908-8734408 GCF_020615455.1 Coregonus clupeaformis | reverse complement strand
AACCACAACAGGCCCAGTAAGGATGGAACACGTGGCATCTACAAAAACCCATCTCTCCAAACCACAACAGGTCCAGGATCAGATCAAAGTCCAAAAAGAGCAGACGGTGCGATTTTGCTCGGAAACATCCGACAGCCAGAGCCCTGGTTAGTTACATCTGAGCGACCAGCAGACACAGGGAGCCTGTAATCGATTCAGATAGACGTGTGTATCCCATCTCACCAGCATGGCTGGAGATGCCAAGCCACATTGCTAGCTAGCTAGCTAACTGGCTGGGGCATTGCTTATTGGGGCCCTGAAGCATGGTGGCTGCAAATGTTCTAACACTTCCTACTAACCACCAGTCCCAATTTCTAGTTTTCCTCTGGGAGGGCAAGTGAGATGTAGCCTACTGTGTATAGTATGTTGTTCAAGAGGACGCTACACGCAATACAGGAGAAAATATATCACCAAGGAGACTCTAATAGGGTTAACCTTTTTGGGGGGTTGAACATCAAAGTTTAGCCATTAACCCTTTTGGAGGAAGAATGTTCAAGAATAATTACTGTACCCGTTCTGACACAAGAGGATTTAGCTGGAATTGACATTGTAATTGCGGTTGAGCGTTTGACTTTCGCTTGATCCCTTGATGGGAGGGAGAGAGAGAGGGAGGGAGAGAGAAAGAGAGGGAAGGATGGAGAGAGGGAGAGAGGAAGAGAGGGAGAGAGTGAGAGGGAAAGCGGGAGCGAGGGAGCGAGGGAAAGAGAGAGAGAGAGAAAGAGAGAGAGAAAGGGGGGAGGGGGAGAGAGAGGGGAAGGTGGTGGGGCGAGGGAGGGAGAGGGGGAGGGGTTGGGGGTGGGAGAGGGGGAGGGTGGGAGAGGGAGAGGGGGAGAGAGAGGAAGAGAGGGAAGGATGGAGGAGAGAGAGGGGATGGAGAGGGTGAGGGAGGGGGAGAGAGAGGGAGAGGGTGAGGGAGGGGGAGAGAGAGGGGGAGGGAGAGGGAGAGGGTGAGGGAGGGGGAGAGAGGAAAACCCATACTGGGGGAAAGAACACCAAATAGAATAGATGTAGGACTAATGATGTGACCTAGATGGAGAGATCCAGAGTCATGGAGGTAAAACTAATGATGTGGTCTAGATGGATCCAGAGTCATGGAGGTAAAACTAATGATGTGGTCTAGATGGATCCAGAGTCGGGGAGGAGCGAAACAAGTGTTTTATTATCTGGTCTTATGGTTTGGAGCCAAAGCATTTTTTTTGTAAAGGATTTACAGATTGACATTAAACCATTGATTTGTATAGATAAGGATAATGTCATAACGTTGTGTCCTCCATGTATGTTAAGTGGGGTTGGAGTGAGTAGTCATGCTGTACTTCGCTCCGCAGGTAATATGACACATATTACATTACAATGGAACGATTTGATTAGTGTAATGTTAGCTAGCTACATAGTTGTCTTTGTATCAAAGATAAAGGTGTAGTATAGAGAAACTATCGAGGTTAGCTAGCCAGCTACATTAGTTCGCAGCGACGCTGTTTTTCAAACAAAGTCAACACCGCAGCCATTGCTAGCTAGCCAACACTACCAGCTAGCAATACTGTAGCAACTAAATACAATATAATTTTAGTCAATGAGAATTTTGCAACGTAAAGCTTCACTTTCTGAACATTTGAGATGTGTAGTCCACTTGTGTAGCTAGCATGACTGACTTTGTGCTAGCTAGCCAACGTTTAATTATTTCTGCGTTATGAAAGGAACTAGACACGGACACGAATGATCTGTTTAGAGTGTTAACACACTATTGGTAGTTTGTTGTAACCAAGTATTGGTGCTAAACCGTGTGTTATTGGATGCTATGATGCTAGTTAGCTATGGCGTCATAGGATACGGTGCCCTGGGCGGTTTTCACGGAAGAATACTGTACCAAGCTAGCTAGTTGAATAAACTAAGTTAGAGTCTATTCCTAGAAAACATTGAACCGCTGTAGTTTACAACAATTATAATTTCTAAAGTGGAAGTTGGGAGAGTTATATTTGAGTGTTTCAGTGAAAGGCAAGTGAGGGAGGCCAGATGTTTAGTTAATTTTATTCCGATCTCTTTTGCATTATTGTAGCCTTTTCTGTAGCCTGTCAAATATGTGTCTGTCTATCCCTGTACTCTCCTCTCTGCACAGGCCATACAAACGCTTCGTGCGTACAGGTGGTCCCTGTACGCACGACCCACGTGGAGTTCCAGGTCTCCGGCAGCCTCTGGAACTACCATTCTGTGGCCAACAAGGCAGATTTCATCTCAGCCTATGCTACCCTCCAGTCCCTCGACTTTTTGGCGCTGACGGAAACATGGATTACCACAGAAAACACTGCTACTCCTACTGCTCTTTCCTCGTCTGATCATATGTTCTCGCATATCCCGAGAGCATCTGGTCAGCGCGGCGGTGACACAGGAATCCTCATCTCTCCCAAGTGGACATTCTCTCTTTTCCCCCTGACCCATCTGTCTATCTCCTCATTTGAATTCCATGCTGTCACAGTCACTAGCCCATTCAAGCTTAACATCCTTATCATTTATCGCCCTCCAGGTTCCCTTGGAGAGTTCATCAATGAGCTTGACGCCTTGATAAGTTCCTTTCCTGAGGATGGCTCACCCCTCACAGTTCTGGGTGACTTTAACCTCCCTATGTCTGCCTTTGACTCATTTCTCTCTGCCTCCTTCTTTCCACTCCTTTCCTCTTTTGACCTCACCCTCTCACCGTCCCCCCCTACTCACAAGGCAGGCAATACGCTTGACATCATCTTTACTAGATGCTGTTCTTCTACTAATCTCACTGCAACTCCCCTCCAAGTCTCCGACCACTACTTTATATCCTTTTCTCTCTCGCTCTCCTCCAACACTACTCACTCTGCCCCTACTCAGATGGTAATGTGCCGTCGCAACCTTCGCTCTCTCTCTCCCGCTACTCTCTCCTCTTCCATCCTATCATCTCTTCCCTCTGCTAAATCCTTCTCCCTCCGATCTCCTGATTCTGCCTCCTCAACCCTCCTCTCCTCCCTTTCTGCATCTTTTGACTCTCTATGTCCCCTATCCTCCCGGCCGGCTCGGTCCTCCCCTCCTGCTCCGTGGCTTGACGACTCATTGCGAGCTCACAGAACAGGGCTCCGGGCAGCCGAGCGGAAATGGAGGAAAACTAGACTCCCTGCGGACCTGTCATCTTTTCACTCTCTCCTCTCTACATTTTCTTCCTCTGTTTCTGCTGCTAAAGCCACTTTCTACCACTCTAAATTTCAAGGCTCTGCCTCTAACCCTAGGAAGCTCTTTGCCACCTTCTCCTCCCTGCTGAATCCTCCTCCTCCTCCCCCTCCCTCCTCCCTCTCTGTGGATGACTTCGTCAACCATTTTGAAAAGAAGGTTGACGACATCCGATCCTCATTTATTAAGTCAAATGACACCGATGGTCCTGCTCACACTGTCCTACCCTATACTTTGACTTCTTTCTCCCCTCTCAATCCAGATGAAATCTTGCGACTTGTGACGGCCGGCCGCCCAACAACCTGCCCGCTTGACCCTATCCCCTCCTCTCTTCTCCAGACCATTTCCGGAGACCTTCTCCCTTACCTCACCTCGCTCATTAACTCATCCTTGACCGCTGGCTATGTCCCTTCCATCTTCAAGAGAGCGAGAGTTTCACCCCTCCTCAAAAAAACCTACACTCAATCCCTCCGATGTCAACAACTACAGACCAGTATCCCTTCTTTCTTTTCTCTCCAAAACTCTTGAGCGTGCCATCTCTAGTCAACTCTCCTGCTATCTCTCTCAGAATGACCTCCTTGATCCAAACCAGTCAGGTTTCAAGACTGGTCATTCAACTGAGACTGCTCTTCTCTGTGTCACGGAGGCTCTCCGCACTGCTAAAGCTAACTCTCTCTCCTCTGCTCTTATCCTTCTAGAACTATCTGCTGCCTTTGATACTGTGAACCATCAGGTCCTCCTCTCCACCCTCTCTGAGTTGGGCATGTCCGGCGCTGCTCACTCTTGGATTGCGTCCTACCTGACAGGTCGCTCCTACCAGGTGGCGTGGCGAGAATCTGTGTCCGCACCACGTGCTCTCACCACTGGTGACCCATAAGGCTCAGTTCTAGGCCCTCTCCTATTCTCTCTATACACCAAGTCACTTGGCTCTGTCATATGCTCACATGGTCTCTCCTATCATTGCTACGCAGACGACACACCATTAATTTTCTCGTTTCCCCCTTCTGATAACCTGGTGAACAACAACCTAATTTCTACCAGCATGTTAAATGTGCAACCAGAGGGAAAAAAACTCTAGACCACCTTTACTCCACACACAGAGACACATACAAAGCTCTCCCTCGTCCTCCATCTGGCATATCTGACCATAACTCTATCCTCCTGATTCCTGCTTATAAGCAAAAACTAAAGCAGGAAGCACCAGTGACTCAGTTAATAAGGAAGTGGTCAGATGACGCAGATGCTAAGCTACAGGACTGTTTTGCTAGCACAGACTGGAATATGTTCCGGGAATCTTCCGATAGCATTGAGGAGTACACCCCATCAGTCACTGGCTTCATCAATAAGTGCATCGATGACGTCGTCCCACAGTGACCGTACGTACATACCCCAACCAGAAGCCATGGATTACGGGCAACAGCCGCACAGAGCTAAAGGGTAGAGCTGCCGCTTTCAAGGAGCGGGACTCTAACCTGGACGCTGATAAGAAATCCAGCTATGCCCTCCGACAAACCATCAAACAGGCAAAGAGTCAATACAGGACTAAGATCGAATCATACTACACCGGCTCCAACGCTCGTCGGATGTGGCAGGGCTTGAAAACTATTACAGACTACAAAGGGAAGCACAGCCACAAGCTGCCCAGTGACACAAGCCTACCAGATGAGCTAAATCACTTCTATGCTCGCTTCGAGGCAAGCAACACTGAAGCATGCATGACAGCATCAGCTGTTCCGGATGACTATGTGATCACACTCTCCGTAGCCGATGTGAGTAAGACTTTTAAGCAGGTCAACATTCAGACGGCTTAACAGGACGTGTACTTCGAGCATGCGCTGACCAACTGCCAAGTGTTTTCACTGATATTTTCAACATGTCCCTGACTGAGTCTGTAATACCAACATGTTTCAAGCAGACCACCATAGTCCCTGTGCCCAAGAACACTAAGATAACCTGCCTAAATGACTACCGACCCGTAGCACTCACGTCTGTAGCTATGAAGTGCTTTGAAAGGCTGGTCATGGCTCACATCAACACCATTATCCCAGAAACCCTAGACCCACTCCAATTTGCATACCGCCGCAACAGATCCACAGATGATGCAATCTCTATTGCACTCCACACTGCCCTTTCCCACCTGGACAAGAGGAACACCTACGTGAGAATGCTATTCATTGACTACAGCTCAGTGTTAAACCCTATAGTGCTCTCAAAGCTCATCACTAAGCTAAGGACACTGGGACTAAACACCTCCCTCTGCAACTAGATCCTGGACTTCCTGACGGGCCGCCCCCAGGTGGTAAGGGTAGGTAACAACACATCTGCCACGCTGATCCTCAACACGGGGGCCTCTGAGGGGTGCGTGCTCAGTCCCTCTTGTACTCCCTGTTCACCCATTACTGCAGGGACAGGCACGACTCCAACACCATCATTACGTTTGCCGACGACACAACAGTGGTAGGCCTGATCACCGACAACGATGAGACAGCCTATAGGGAGGAGTTCAGAGACCTGGCCGTGTGGTGCCAGGATAACAACCTCTCCATCAATGTGATCAAGACAAAGGAGATGATTGTGGACTACAGGGAAAAAAAGAGGACTGAGCAAGCCCCGATTCTCATTGACAGGGCTGTAGTGGAACAGGTTGAGAGCTTCAAGTTCCTTGGTGTCCACATCACCAACAAACTATCATGGTCCAAACACAGCAAGACAGTCGTGAAGAGGGCACGACAAAGCCTATTCCCCCTCAGGAGACTGAAAAGATTTGGCATGGGTCCTCAGATCCTCAAAAAGTTATATAGCTGCACCATCGAGAGCATCCTGACTGGTTGCATCACTGCCTGGTATGGCAACTGCTCGGCCTCCGACCGCAAGGCACTACAGATGGTAGTGCATACGGCCCAGTACACCACTGGGGCCAAGCTTCCTGCCATCCAGGACCTCTATACCAGGCGGTGTCAGAGGAAGTCCCTAAAAATTGTCAAAGACTCCAGCCACCCTAGTCATAGACTGTTCTCTCTGCTACCGCACGGCAAGCGGTACCGGAGCGCAAAGTCTAGGTCCAAAAGGCTCTACCCCCAAGCCATAAGACTCCTGAACAGCTCCCTGGACTATTTGCATTGCCAGAGTCATGGAGGTAGGACTGATGATGTGGTCTAGATGGAGATATCTAGAGTCATGGAGGTAAAACTAATGATGTGGTCTAGATGGATCCAGAGTCATGGAGGTAGAACTAATGATGTGGCCTAGATGGATCCAGAGTCATGGGCGAGCTCATGAAAGGGGGATAAGTAAATCTTATGGATGATTACCTTACAAAAAAAAAAAAACATGAAAAAAATTGCATGGGAAAAACAGACACGAGAGTCAGACGCGTGGTTTTTAGACTTTTATTTCATTGGGAAGGGTGGTAAGGTTTCCATAGAGACGAGGTGTTTGTACCACAACAGACCAATCACAGAGATCCGTTTTAAACCTATCTATCCGTCTATCCATCCATCCATGTACACAAACGGAATGAAAGAGCGGCATTGACAGAAAAGTGGAATGGGGGAATGGGTATGCAGCAATTAACTTCCCTCTTTTTTTGAAAGAAGAGGTTTAGTGACGATGTATTGATAGTCATTCAGCCCCTCTTGAGAAGAAAACACTAGCAGTGTAAAAAGCCTTGAAACCAACAACAGCTTTATTCTACCTAGCTACCCTGACAAAGATAAGACAGAAGGAGGGGGGGAGAGAGAGAGAGAGAGAGAGAGAGAGAGAGAGAGAGAGAGAGAGAGAGAGAGAGAGAGAGAGAGACCGAGAGAGAGAAAAAAATGATTGAGTGAATACAAGAAGGACATGAAGAATGAAATGAATGAGAAACTGAGGAGGAGAAAAGAGAAGAAGACAAAGAAATGGAGAAGATGGAGAAACAGGAGAACACTAAACACATTCAGCAGTTCATCAGGCAGAACTGAGAGAGAGAGAGAAAGAGAAATCCAAAGAGAGTTGGGATGACAGCGATGGACCTTGTCCAGCCAAATGACCTTTCAGCGCTAAATAAAGAAATGTATATAAACAAATGTGTGAGTGAGTGTGTGGGAGAGGGAGACGCCTGGACCGAGGCGGTTTGCATCAGCCCGGGCCTCCATTCATTGTGGATGGAGACGTGATGGGCGAGCATGGCAGGCGGTGAAAGACAGACGGCTCCTCTCCACTGTCTGTGGACCAGGTGCAGCAGACTGATAACACACACCACAGCCCTGTCAAGACAAGCACCAGACCTTTACTTTT
>NC_059207.1:8656908-8721908 GCF_020615455.1 Coregonus clupeaformis | reverse complement strand
GGCTCAGCTGCGAAGTGCTAGGCCACACAAGCTCACAGAATGGGACCAGAGTTCCAAACTGCCTATGGAAGCAACTTCAGCACAATAATTGTTAATCGGGAGCTTCATGAAATGGGTTTCCATGGCCGAGCAGCCGCACACAAGCTTAAGATCACCATGCGCAATGCCAAGCGTCGGCTGGAGTGGTGTAAAGCTCGCCGCCATTGGACTCTGGAGCAGTGGAAGCGCGTTCTCTGGAGTGATGAATCACGCTTCACCATCTGGCAGTCTGACGGACGAATCTGGGTTTGGTGGATGCCAGGAGAACGCAATCTGCCCAAATGCATAGTGTCAACTGTAACGTTTGGTGGAGGAATAATGCTACAGCATACAATGACATTCTAGACGATTCTGTAATTATGTGCTTACAACTTTGTGGCAACAGTTTGGGAAAGGCCCTTTCCTGTTTCAACATGACAATGCCCCCGTGCACAAAGCGAGGTCCATACAGAAATGGTTTATTGAGATCGTTTTGGACCTCAACCCCATCGCCCTGACCTCAACCCCATCGAATACCTTTGGGATGAATTGGAGCGCCGACTGCGAGCCAGGCCTAATCGCCCAACATCAGTGACCGACCTCACTAATGCTCTTGTTGCTGAATGGAAGCAAGTCCCCGCCGCAATGTTCCAACATCTAGTGGAAAGCCTTCCCAGAAGAGTGGAGGCTGTTATAGCAGCAAAGGGGGGACCAACTCCATATTAATGCCCATGATTTCTGAATGAGATGTTCGACGACCAAGTGTCCACATACATTTGGTCATGTAGTGTAGACTGAAATAGGCTCATAGGCGGTGGGTCCATATGACTATGGGAAGCTTTCCCTAAGGAAATGGAATTAATGCCAAAATTATATAGCCTAATTAGCCTACTCCTGTCTATACAGAAATAAATAAAATCATTCAAAATAGGCTACTAAAGCATGATTTGGCCACAGAGAATCATTAGCTTCCCCTAGCCTTAAAAAATAAATGTGGATTGTTTTAAATCGCATCGCCTAGAGTCGGTAGGAAAGTCAGCGCGCGCAATATGCGGCAAATACCAAATAGATGATTGTTGAGTTGCGACTGTCAATGAAAAGTAGAGAGGCCCAGCCAGGCATATCACAATATTTCAAAATGTCTTCAAAATATATTTTAGTTCTCAAAATTCTCAATTTAATTGAGCGAAGAACAGTAGCCCTATAACCTATAACCTATAACCTATAACCTTAACGGCACAAGCCGAGAGAGCATCGGCCACTGAGCATATTCACCTTTTATCATTGTTGGGTCAGTGCCACTTAAAAGTTTGTTTTTGTACAATAATTTCCTCCTCCAGTTTAGTTGGACATCATATTCTATTTGTGTCTCCCCTTCTCGTAAGCCTATTATATGGACAACGTTGTTTTTATTGATCTGTTTGTCAGTGTCAGCAGTGTCGTATTAAAAAGATTATACTAATGTCTCGAATTATATAAAGTGTAGTAGAATTGCAGGAAATGTGTTTTTCCCGTGCAAAGAAAGAAGAAACGGATCTGATACAGCCTATAGCCCTGGCATCTACGCTATACTTGCTCAGCCATGCATTGGATGGCCATTTTTACAAACAGTGATTGAGCCTAAATTATGACTATCCAATCTACTCATCATATTACGAATAGTAGGCTATCTTACATAAGTCTGCAAATGCAATGACGCATGAAATGCTTACTAATAAAAGTGAATTTTTATGGTGAAAATGTGCTTCCCCAAACCTTGAAACTCAAGCATCGCCTATGCATAGGCTAGTGATTTTGCTGTTTGTTACTTGTCATGTTGGCTGAGAAAAGTACATGCGGACAGTTATTTCTAACACCTTCAAAGTGCGCAGTCACAACACACGTCATTGCATCCTCAATTTGCATGTTCTGTTAAGATGAATTACCATAATCTAAATGTGATTTCTGTCATTCTGAGCACCGTGGATGGACGCCCTAATCAGGTCACGCACCCAATGCATATGGTCCGGTAAATTTCTCAAATGTCCGGTAAATTAAAATGCTGCCGTTCAAATGTCCGGCACCATATTTTCATAACGGAAACCTTTGTGTGTGTGTGTGAGTGTGTGCGCGTGCATACTTGTGCAACAATGGCTAAAATACCATCAGACGCTACAGTAGTATACCTGTGCCCTTTAATAATATTTTATAATATGTACAGTACCTGCATGTGCGCAGACACCCTAAGGCTCCCTCTCTATCTCTCAGGGCTCTCCCAGGCTCACAGAGGGAACCACTTCAGTCATTTGTCAGTTCTGAGGAAGACAGGACCCGAACAGGGTGCCAAGACCGATTCTGCTCAAAGAGCCTCTTCCCCGTACATTTCCCCACATTTATTCCCCATCCTTCAATCATTCCTACTTGCTACCGCTGTGTCCCAAATGGCACCCTATTCCCTATGTAGTGCACTACTTTAGACCAGGGCCCATAGAGCTGCCTTATACTCTCTTATACAACTATAATGAAAACACCAGCCAGATGTCCCCACTACTTCTTCGTATGTGTGTCCCAAATGGCACCCTATTCCCTATGTATTTTTTTGTGCACTACTTTTGACCAGAAACGTATGGGAGTAGTGCACTATAAAGGTGTTATTTGGGACGCGAACCTTGTCTTTTATGAACATCACTTGACTGTGGGGTGCTCCGGAATGTCGTCCTCTGATTGGTATCTGTTTGAAGTACGGAAGAGAAATAGTTTGAGAGAACTTAAGTACAACTTTCAAACGTGCGTGGGCAGCTAGCTGTGTGCTTGGTGTAGCTTTGTGAAGGGAAGATACACCTACTGTGTTTACAGCAGTATGCTGTATACAGTATGATATGTAGAGTATATATGATATATACTGTATACATTATATGTACTGTATACATGATATGTACTGTATATATGATATGTAGAGTATATATGATATGTAGAATATATATGATATGTAGAGTATATATGAAATTTACTGTAATATATATTATATGTACTGTAGAGTATATATGATATGTACTGTGGCTTGTGAAACTATTCACCCCCCTTGGCATTTTTCCTATTTTGTTGCCTTACAACCTGGAAATAAAATTGATTTTTTGGGGGGTTTGTATCATTTGATTTACAAAACATGCCTACCACTTTGAAGATGCAAAATAGTTTTTATTGTGAAACAAACAAAAAATAAGACAAAAAAACTGAAAACTTTAGTGTGCATAACTATTCACCCCCCCAAAGTCAATACTTTGTAGAGCCACCTTTTGCAGCAATTACAGCTGCAAGTCCCTTGGGGTATGTCTCTATAAGCTCGGCACATCTAGCCACTGGGATTTTTGCCCATTCTTCAAGGCAAAACTGCTCCAGCTCCTTCAAGTTGGATGGGTTCCGCTGGTGTACAGTAATCTTTAAGTCATACCACAGATTCTCAATTGGATTGAGGTCTGGGCTTTGACTAGCCCATTCCAAGACATTTAAATGTTTCCCCTTAAACCACTCGAGTGTTGCTTTAGCAGTATGCTTAGGGTCATTGTCCTGCTGGAAGGTGAAACTCTGTCCCAGTCTCAAATATTTGAAAGACTGAAACAGCTCAGTTTTAGTCTCATCTGACCAGAGTACCTTCTTCCACATGTTTGGGGAGTCTCCCACATGCCTTTTGGCAAACACCAAATTGTTTTGCTTATTTTTTTCTTTAAGCAATGGCTTTTTTCTGTCCACTCTTCCGTAAAGTCCAGCTCTGTAGAGTGTACGGCTTAAAGTGGTCCTATGGACATATACTCCAATCTCTGCTGTGGAGCTTTGCAGCTCCTTCAGGGTTATCTTTGGTCTCTTTGTTGCCTCTCTGATTAATGCCCTCCTTGCCTGGTCCGTGAGTTTTGGTGGGCGGCCTTCTCTTGGCAGGTTTGTTGTGGTGCCTTATTCTTTACATTTTTTAATAATAGATTTAATGGTGCTCTGTGGGATGTTCAAAGTTTCGGATATTTTTTATAACCCAACCCTGATCTGTGCTTCTCCACAACTTTGTCCCTGACCTGTTTGGAGAGCTCCTTGGTCTACATGGTGCTGCTTGCTTAGTGGTGTTGCAGACTCTGGGGCCTTTCAGAACAGGTGCATATATACTGAGATCATGTGACAGATCATGTGACACTTAGATAGCACACAGGTGGACTTTATTTAACTAATTATGTGACTTCTGAAGGTAATTGGTTGCACACTTTTACGTTATTAATTTTTTTCATTTCACTTTATCAATTTGGACTATTTTGTGTATGTCCATTACATGAAATCCAAATAAAAATCAATTTAAATTACAGGTTGTAATGCAACAAAATAAGAAAAACGCCAAGGGGGATGAAAACTTTTGCAAGGCACTGTATAAACTACCAGTCAAAAGTTTGGACACACCTACTCATTCAAGGGTTTTTCTTTATTTTTACTATTTTTTACATTGTACAATAATAGTGAACACATCTAAACTATGAAATAACACATATGGAATCACGTAGTAAACAAAAAAGTATTAAACAAACCAAAATATATTTTATATTTTAGATTCTTCAAATAGCCACACTTTGCCTTGATGACAGCTTTGCACACTCTTGGTATTCTCTCAACCAGCTTCACCTTGAAGGAGTTCCCACATATGCTGAGCACTTGTTGGCTGCTCTTCCTTCACTCTGCTGTCCAACTCATCCCAAACCATCTCAATTAGGTTGAGGTCGGGGGATTGTGGAGGCCAGGTCATCTGATGCAGCACTCCATCACCCTCCTTCTTGGTAAAATAGCACTTACACAGCCTGGAGGTGTGTTGGGTCATTGTCCTGTTGAAAAAAAAAAGATATTCCCACTAAGCCCAAAACAGATGGGACGGCGTATCGCTGCAGAATGCTGTGGTGGCCATGCTGGTGTGCCTTGAATTCTAAATAAATCACAGACAGTGTCACCAGCAAAGCACCCCCACAACATTACACATCCTCTTCCATGGGTGGGAAATACACATGTGGAGATCATCCGTTCACCCACACCGCGTCTCACAAAGACACGGCGGTTGGAACCATAAATCTCCAATTTGGACTCCAGACCAAAGGACACATTTCCACCGGTCTAATGTCCATTGCTTGTGTTTCTTGGCACAAGCAGGTCTCTTCTTCTTATTGGTGTCCTTTAGTAGTGGTTTCTTTGCAGCAATTCGACCATGATGGCCTGATTCACCCAGTCCCCTCTGAACAGTTGATGTTGAGATGTGTCTGTTCATTGAACTCTATGAAGCATTTATTTGGGCTGCAATTTCTGAGGCTGATAACGCTAATTAACTTTTCCTCTGCAGCAGAGGTAACTCTGGGCCTTCCATTCCTGTGGAGGTCCTCATGAGAGCCAGTTTCATCATAGCGCTTGATGATTTTTGCGACTGCACTTGAAGAAACTTTCAAAGTTCTTGAAATGTTCCGTATTGACTGACCTTCATGTCTTAAAGTAATGATGGACTGTCGTTTCTCTTTGCTTATTTGAGCTGATCTTGCCATAATAGGGACTTGGTC
Organism: Coregonus clupeaformis; assembly: GCF_020615455.1. NCBI lineage: Eukaryota > Metazoa > Chordata > Actinopteri > Salmoniformes > Salmonidae > Coregonus > Coregonus clupeaformis. The sequence goes on along the minus strand of NC_059207.1, from coordinate 8,716,341 downwards.
TTTTACCAAATAGGGCTATCTTCTGTATACCCCCCCCACCTGTCACAACACAACTGATTGGCTCATACGTATTAAGAAGGAAAGAAATTCCGCAAATTAACTTTTAAGAAGGCACACCTGTTAATTGAAAGGCATTCCAGGTGACTACCTCATGAAGCTGGTTGAGAGAATGCCAAGAGTGTGCAAAGCTGTCATCAAGTCAAAGGGTGGCTATTTGAAGAATCTCAAATATAAAATATTATATAAATTATATGTGTTATTTCATAGTTTGATGTCTTCACTATTATTCTACAATGTAGAAAATAGTAAAGAAAAATAGTAAAGAAAAACCCTTGAATGAGTAGGTGTGTCCAAACTTTTGACTGGTACTGTATGTTATACAGTGAGGGAAAAAAGTATTTGATCCCCTGCTGATTTTGTACGTTTGCCCACTGACAAAGACATGATCAGTCTATAATTTTAATGGTAGGTTTATTTGAACATTGAGAGACAGAATAACAACAAAAAAATCCTGAAAAACGCATGTAAAAAATGTTATAAATTGATTTGCATTTTAATGAGGGAAATAAGTATTTGACCCCTCTGCAAAACATGACTTAGTACTTGGTGGCAAAACCCTTGTTGGCAATCACAGAGGTCAGACGTTTCTTGTAGTTGGCCACCATTTTGTCCCACTCCTCTTTGCAGATCTTCTCCAAGTCATTAAGGTTTCGAGGCTGATGTTTGGCAACTCGAACCTTCAGCTCCCTCCACAGATTTTCTATGGGATTAAGGTCTGGACACTGGCTAGGCCACTCCAGGACCTTAATGTGCTTCTTCTTGAGCCACTCCTTTGTTGCCTTGGCCGTGTGTTTTGGGTTATTGTCATGCTGGAATACCCATCCACGACCCATTTTCAATGCCCTGGTTGAGGGCAGGAGGTTCTCACCCAATATTTGACAGTACATGGCCCCGTCCATCATCCCTTTGATGCGGTGAAGTTGTCCTGTCCCCTTAGCAGAAAAACACCCCCAAATAATAATGTTTCCACCTCCATGTTTGACGGTGGGGATGGTGTTCTTGGGGTCATAGGCAGCATTCCTCCTCCTCCAAAAATGGCGAGTTGAGTTGATGCCAAAGAGCTCCATTTTGGTCTCATCTGACCACAACACTTTCACCCAGTTCTCCTCTGAATCATTCAGATGTTCATTGGCAAACTTCAGACGGGCCTGTATATGTGCTTTCTTGAGCAGGGGGACCTTGCTTGCGCTGCAGGATTTCAGTCCTTCACGGCGTAGTGTGTTACCAATTGTTTTCTTGGTGACTATGGTCCCAGCTGCCTTGAGATCATTGACAATATCCTCCCATGTAGTTCTGGGCTGATTCCTCACCGTTCTCATGATCATTGCAACTCCACGAGGTGAGATCTTGTACGGAGCCCCAGGCCGAGGGAGATTGACAGTTATTTTGTGTTTCTTCCATTTGCGAATAATCACACTGTTGTCACCTTCTCACCAAGCTGCTTGGCGATGGTCTTGTAGCCCATTCCAGCCTTTTGATTTGGCGCCATCCAGTGGCTATTTTGTGTAGCCACAGCTAACGTGTACTATGCTGTGCTACTTCTTCGTTGGTGGTAAAACAGGAAATTAAAAATTATGTAGTTCAGCCTCATTGTTTGGAAAAGTGCAACATATTACTGATGTTTATCTTCTGCCATCCTTCTTGTTAAGCCTTCAAAAATCATTGTCTTTTTACACCCCTTCAACTATAAAACTGGAGGTTTATGGAAAGCCTATCCCTGACTCTGGTTCAGTTCTTGATTGGATTTTGGCTGGCTGTCAAATTATGGTTGCATACACCTTAAGGAGGACAGTACAGTAAAAAGGCAAGCGACCAGTTGGCACAACTGCTACGGCAGTGGATCCATACACAGTAAAACAGAACCTGCAGCATGGAAGCTAAAGGAAAACAAGACAACCAATGTTGTCGTTGTGTGCTGAACGCACAGGTAAATGTTCCCAGGTCAGTTCCAGAATGGGATCGTCAAGATCATCAGTTGCTGCAGCTACTAGAGCCCGTGCCAGATAGGAGGAAGCACGCACCCGCGCATCATTCGCCGACAGAAAAGTTAAATTTGAAGCAGAGTTAGACGCATTAAACCTTCATAGAGAGGCAGCCGCAGCACTGGCTCAGGCCGAGATCTGGGAGGCAGCCGCAGCACTGGCACAGGCCGAGATCTGGGAGGCAGCCGCAGCACTGGCTCAGGCCGAGATCTGGGAGGCAGCCGCAGCACTGGCACAGGCCGAGATCTGGGAGGCAGCCGCAGCACTGGCTCAGGCCGAGATCTGGGAGGCAGCCGCAGCACTGGCACAGGCCGAGATCTGGGAGGCAGCCGCAGCACTGTCTCAGGCCGAGATCTGGGAGGCAGCCGCAGCACTGGCACAGGCCGAGATCTGGGAGGCAGCCGCAGCACTGGCACAGGCCGAGATCTGGGAGGCAGCAGCAGCATTGGCTCAGTCTGCAAAAGAAGATGGAGACTTACCTGCTCTAACTTACCTGGACACCACCCGTGGTATCAGCCCCATAGTGGAAAGACTGTCCCACGGCCTTCAGGAAAGATGGATTTCCCATGGTTCAAGGTACAAAAACGAAAACAACCAGTGCTTTCCTCCATTCCCCTTCTTCACAAGGTTCATATGCAATGAAGCAAGAACTAGAAACGACCCAAGCTTTGCCCTTTCTAATAGTGGCGGCAGTGGACCTGCGAGAAGCGAGTACCCAGCCATAAAGAACACGAGAACCCCTATATCTGTACACAAAACGGACGTCGCCATCCCTGCTGACCCCAAAACAGTAACCACAGAAAATAAGATTTCCCCATCCACAATAAACCACATCCGCTCAGAAAATACAGAGGCTTCAGAGCCAAAACCTGAATACAGAGGCTTCAGAGTACCCAGGCCACCACTCCCGAACAACTGCACACAGGCGCTCACCCGTCTCACCTCTCTATGCCGTAGCCTGGACAAGAAGCCTGAGATGAAAGAGCAGTTTGTCACCTTCATGGAGAAAATATTCGTAAACAACCATCGAGAGCCAGCCTCCCGACCTTCGGTGTCTACCATCCACAAAAGCCGGGTCAGATCAGGGTGGTTTTCGACTCCAGTGCGCAGCAGAATGGTCTCTCCCTCAACAATGTGCTGCTCACAGGCCCAGATCTAAACAACAGTCTTCTGGGAGTTCTCATCCGCTTCAGGAAAGAACCTGTAGCAATAACGGCAGATATCCAACAGATGTTTAATTGTTTCGTTGTGAGAGAAGATCACAGAAATTACCTGAGATTCTTATGGTACAGAGACAATGACCTCACAAAAGATATCATCGAGTCACGTGCAAGACAATTAGGAGTCACGTGACAAGATGGCGTATTGAACACACAGCAGTGCAAATCACCTCAAGATAAAGTAAGTTAGACTAAATATTAACACTTCATATACTCGTGGGTAATAACATTCAATCTGGATAATAACACAAAACAAATCATAAGGCTAGAGAAATTTAGCGACAAATATTACAACAACAAGCAACACTCAAACATGACGGAGGATAAACGAGGAGAATCAATCTCCAAGAGAAAACGCGACTCCTCGACAGATACAGATGATTTATGCTTTTCACCACTGGGGCTGGTAAGTGTGGAAAGCGATCTGTTGAAGTCGATAAATGACAAACTGGGCATACTAGAGTTGGTCAGTAAGGATGTAAAGGAGTTGAAGGTGAGTCTTGAAATGAGTGACGAAAAAGCAGCAATAATGGAGAAAGATACAAAAAAAGCTAAAAGGGACAGTCACTAAGAAAGAAACCGACGTTAAGGAACTTAAAAAGGAGAACAACTTTCTGAGAGAAGCCTTACTAGACATACAGACTAGATCAATGAGAGGAAATCTAGTACTTACGGGTATCCAAGAGAAAGAAGGAGAGGTTACCGAAAAAATTGTGAAGGACTTCTTTCTTACAGCGCTTCAAATCCCACTTGATGCTGTCGATAAAATCCAACTCGAACATTTACATCGTTTCGAACAAAGGACAGAGATATGAGCGTCCAATCGTTGCCAAATTTGCTTTCTTTAAGGATAAAGTAATGGTTAAAAGCCTAGGTAAAAGACTTGCTGGCACAAAAATAGATATGAATGATCAGTTCCCGAGGGAGATTGCAGAACGGCGCAAAGTTCTGCACCCAATCTTCAAGGAAAATAGATTAAAAGGGAAGCGTATTGCTCTCGTAGTCGATAAACTGTATATTGACAACCAAATGTTCCGCGACACAAAGACTACTCCATGGCAATTCTGAAAGTTCTAATAGAGGAGTCGAATAATGGAACACCCAATACTAGCCATAGTAAGGATTGTAATAATAAAACACATTTATAATATTTATAGTATTTTATAAAGGGATAAGACGGCATTACAAGAAAGGATAACAAGCAAAATAATACATCTTCAAATATAACTAATTAGAACACAAGTACTCAATCAACATAGTGGAGATAAAAACATAGCAAACAGAAGACATAGAAGGCACAGTATGTGGGTATGTGTGGATGTATTGTGATGGAAGGTGTGGTGTGCGTTTTTGTGTTTGGAAAAGTGTGGCGTTAAGTGAGTGAGAAAGGAAATGGTTGCATATCCCTGAACCAACGCGTGTCTGTGAGCTGGGGTTGTGAGAGAGAGCTTTCAATTTTGTGCAGATGAGAGATATACATTTTAAAATAAAGTTTACATCTAATTTATTTATTTATTGTCCTATCATGATGGAACGGTCCCCAACCCTATATCCTAGACACCCACCTGAGAGAAGACCCATACACCAAAGAGAAGTCCCCATCTGTTTTATGGCCCTGCTGTAAGTTGCCTATATGCAGCCAAAACAGAAAGATAAATGCAGTCAGAGACCTACTAGAGCAGCACCACCCCCTCAAGATTCTGAGCCTGCCTGGCAGGGTTGGTCCTACAAAGCCAGAGCCCCCTGATGGGAGAGCATAATATTCAAGTAAATTCTCAAAGCTGCTAATGAGAACCTTGACGACCTTGTACCTAGCCGGTGGGGATTCCGGTGGGGTACCCCCACCCAGGTAGTGGCAGTGCTGGCAACACTGGCTGCAGTAACCCATGGACAGGGGGTCACACTCGGACAATTAGAGAGGGGGCATATTATTGTGGCCCTTGTGGCACAAAATAATCAAAGGTCTGACTGCATGGAGATGCTTGGGGAAAATGGTTACAACAGGGGACCAGAGTGTTTGTGTTTCAGGGGAAGAGGGTGGATCTGATCTCCATCACCTAGGACTTGACATAGGTTAATCAAATCTCAAAGTTCTATCAATTTTTGCTCAATCTTGCATGCATTCTCAAACAGCTGTAACTGTATATGCATTCGTAAATCGGGTCCTTTCTTGAGTTGGGCTCTGGGATGTAACAACCGTTGAGCATCTGAGCTTATGGTTGATTGTGGAGGAAAGGGGTTGAGGGTGTTAGAGTATGTGTGTGTGTGTGTGTATCCCACATATGTTGCAATGGGGTAAGGATGTTAGGGAGAATATAGGATGAACCACAATAAATGTTTGCTCAAATAATAATTGCTTAACAAAAATGTAATGCAATAAAAAGGCAATCCTTCGCATGAACTGCCAACATTATTACACATATTAATTGATAATGATAGAAATTAAGATATGCAAGCTATTTGAATAGATACAGTGGGGGAAAAAAGTATTTAGTCAGCCACCAATTGTGCAAGTTCTCCCACTTAAAAAGATGAGAGAGGCCTGTAATTTTCATCATAGGTACACGTCAACTATGACAGACAAAATGAGGAAAAAAAATCCAGAAAATCACATTGTAGGATTCTTTATGAATTTATTTGCAAATTATGGTGGAAAATAAGTATTTGGTCAATAACAAAAGTTTCTCAATACTTTGTTATATACCCTTTGTTGGCAATGACACAGGTCAAACATTTTCTGTAAGTCTTCACAAGGTTTTCACACACTGTTGCTGGTATTTTGGCCCATTCCTCCATGCAGATCTCCTCTAGAGCAGTGATGTTTTGGGGCTGTCGCTGGGCAACACGGACTTTCAACTCCCTCCAAAGATTTTCTATGGGGTTGAGATCTGGAGACTGGCTAGGCCACTCCAGGACCTTGAAATGCTTCTTATGAAGCCACTCCTTCGTTGCCCGGGCGGTGTGTTTGGGATCATTGTCATGCTGAAAGACCCAGCCACGTTTCATCTTCAATGCCCTTGCTGATGGAAGGAGGTTTTCACTCAAAATATCACGATACATGGTCCCATTCATTCTTACCTTTACACGGATCAGTCGTCCTGGTCCATTTGCAGAAAAAACAGCCCCAAAGCATGATGTTTCCACCCCCATGCTTCACAGTAGGTATGGTGTTCTTTGGATGCAACTCAGCATTCTTTGTCCTCCAAACACGACGAGTTGAGTTTTTACCAATAAGTTCTATTTTGGTTTCATATGACATTCTCCCAATCCTCTTCTGGATCATCCAAATGCACTCTAGCAAACTTCAGACGGGCCTGGACATGTACTGGCTTAAGCAGGGGGACACGTCTGGCACTGCAGGATTTTAGTCCCTGGCGGCGTAGTGTGTTACTGATGGTAGGCTTTGTTACTTTGGTCCCAGCTCTCTGCAGGTCATTCACTAGGTCCCCCTGTGTGGTTCGGGATTTTTGCTCACCATTCTTGTGATCATTTTGACCCCACAGGGTGAGATCTTGCGTGGAGCCCCAGATCGAGGGAGATTATCAGTGGTCTTGTATGTCTTCCACTTCCTAATAATTGCTCCCACAGTTAATTTCTTAAAACCAAGCTGCTTACCTATTGCAGATTCAGTCTTCCCAGCCTGGTGCAGGTCTACAATTTTGTTTCTGGTGTCCTTTGACAGCTCTTTGGTCTTGGCCATAGTGGAGTTTGGAGTGCGACTGTTTGAGGTTGTGGACAGGTGTCTTTTATACTGATAACAAGTTCAAACAGGTGCCATTAATACAGGTAACGAGTGGAGGACAGAGGAGCCTCTTAAAGAAGAAGTTACAGGTCTGTGAGAGCCAGAAATCTTGCTTGTTTGTAGGTGACCAAATACTTATTTTCCACCATAATTTGCAAATAAATTCATAAAAAATCTTACAATGTGATTTTCTGGATTTTTTTTCCTCAATTTGTCTGTCATAGTTGACGTGTACCTATGATGAAAATTACAGGCCTCTCTCATCTTTTTAAGTGGGAGAACTTGCACAATTGGTGGCTGACTAAATACTTTTTTTCCCCACTGTATATATTTTTAATAGCTATATATATATTGAGGTGAGAGCATTGGAAATGCTTTTGGCAATTGACCTGCTTCTGTTTTGTGGGTGGCACTGTGTGCGGTTTTCGAAGGATGGGTCCTGGCCCCTCGGGGGCCTAGGGATCCGGGGGGACAGGGGTGGTATGCCGATCACTGGGATAACAACCCAACTTGGGATGGGGAGGGGCTTTAGCGGGGGGAATAGTGGAGAACAATTGGAGGGTTACTTAGTAGCAATGCAAATATCATGGTACAGCTATATGGACACTCAATCACTATGGTATTTTTTATTGGTAAATGTACAAACATATATTATGATAAATAGATTTGAAACTTGTATCTCATTATGGTATATGGTGAAATAAGTATAGCCAGTTATAATTGTAATGGCTTAGCAGACAATAACAAAATAATAACAATATTTACATAGCTCAAAGAGAAGGAATATAATATACATTGTTTACAGGAAAGTCATTTAACAATTCTAGATTAAGTTGTGTGGAAAAAGGACTGGGGGGGGTGCAAATTGTCCAAACAGATCCGCAAAGTAGATGGATGATTTTAAATATGTTATTGGGCCATAAACAGATATGGCTCATTTACCTTTATGGACCAAATAATGATGATCCACACTTCTTTGACAATATATATAATACATTATCAACTCTGCAAGCAATACAAGACTCTATTATTATGGTGGGAGATTATAATACTGTTTTAAATAGCTCAATGGACCATAAAGGAAATCACACTACAAACTATCACCCTCATGCTCTTAAGGAAATCATGAATGTCATGGATACATTAGAACTAGTAGATATATGGAGGCTTAAATATCCTGATCTAGTGAGATATACATGGCGGAGACTCAATCAAGCTAGTCGTCTTGACTTCTTTCTTATGTCATTCTCGTTGACACCAAGAGTTTAAAGAGTGTTGATAGGGGACAGAATAACGTCAGACCATCATATAATTGGCATATACATCACTCTTACTGAATTTCCACGTGGGCGAGGATATTGGAAATGTAATCAAAGCCTATTGGATGATAACTTGTTTTTAACTAGGACAGAGGAATTTATAACTGATTTTTTTCCGACATAACATAGGTACAGAACATCTCCTTATTGTATGGGACACTTTTAAATGTGCCTTTAGAGGCCATGCAATTCAGTACTCATCTCGAAAACAAATGCAATTTAGGTCAAAAGAGTCCATACTAACAAAGGAAATAGAAGGTCTAACAGAACAGATAGATAGCAATAAAAACTGTAACATAGAGGCTCAGAATAAATTAGAGGAAAAACAAAAAGAAATGGAGAAACTTATTCAAGAAAGATCAAGTGTAATATATTATAAAAAATAAAGCAAACTGGATGGAATATGGGGAAAAATGCACCAAATTATTTTTTAATCTTCAACATAGAAATGCTACCAAAAATAATTTACTGAAACTGGTTACAAATGACGGAGTCACCCATGATTCACCAAATTATTTTTTGAAGGAGGAAGCAAAGTACTTTAAGCATATGTTTTCATTTCTGTCGCCTCCATCTCTTCTAACTGAAGCTAATTGTAGGGATTTTTTTCTATTGATAATGTAAAATTAACAGCCATACAGAAAGACTCATGTGAAATTACAGAGGAGGAACTTCTGGATGCAATGAAATACTTTAAGTCCGGGAAAACTCCAGGGTTGGATGGCATACCAGTCGAGGTATACCAAACCTTTTTTGATATACTCAGAGGACTGTTATTAGCATGTTTTAACCACTCCTATGTGAATGGTAGATTATCAGACACTCAAGAAGAAGGTCTGATTTCATTATTACTGAAACAGGATACAAGTGGGAAATATAAAGATCCAGTCCATTTAAACAATTGGAGGCCCCTTACACTTCAGTGTTGTGATGCAAAAAATCTAGCAAAATGTATAGCGCATAGAATTAAAAAGGTATTGTCGGACATTATTCATTCTAATCAGACAGGTTTTTTACATGGAAGATACATTGGAGATAATATAAGGCAAGTACTGGAAACAATATAACACTATGAAAAATCTGGGAAACCAGGCCTGCTATTCATAGCAGACTTTGAAAAGGCATTTGATAAAGTACGACTGGAGTTTATATATAAATGCCTGGAGCATTTCAATTTTGGAGAATCTCTTATAAAATGGGGCGGCAGGTACTGTAGCTTAGTGGTTAAGAGCGTTGTGCCAGTAACCGAAAGGTCGCTGGTTCTAATCCCCGAGCCGACTAGGTGAAAAATCTGTCGATGTGCCCTTGAGCAAGGCACTTAACCCTAATTGCTCCGGATAACAGCGTCTGCTAAATAAATAAATAAATTAAAATCATGTATAGTAACCCTAGGTGTAAAATAGTAAATAATGGATATTTCTCCGAAAGTTTTAAACTATCAAGAGGAGTAAAACAAGGTTGTCCACTATCGGCATATCTATTTATTATGGCCTTCGAAATGTTAGCTATTAAAATCAGATCCAACAATAATATCAAGGGATTTCGAAATCCAGGTCTTAAAAACAAAGGTGTCATTGTACGCTGATGATTCATGTTTTCTTTTAAATCCACATCTTGAATCCCTCCACAGCCTCATTTAGATACATTTTCGAACCTCTCTGGATTACAACCAAATTATGATAAATGTACTATATTACGTATTGGATCACTAAAAAAATTAATTTTTACATTACCATGTAGTTTACCAATAAAATGGTCTGATGGTGATATACTCGGAATACATATCCCAAATGAAATAAATGATCTCACTCCAATAAATTTTAATAGAAAGTTAGCAAAAATAGATAAGATCTTGCTTCCATGGAAAGGTAAATACCTGTCTATTTGTTTAACATTATCCCAGTTTACCTATTTGCTTATGGTCTTGCATACGCCTAACGAAAAGTTATTAAAATGATATGAGAAAAAAATATACAATTTTATTTGGAATGGCAAGCCAGACAAATTTAAACGGGCCTATTTATATAATGAATATGAATTCGGAGGACAGAAATTATTAAATATTAAAGCATTAGACCTATCACTAAAAGCTTCAGTCATACAAAAGTTATAGTTAAATCCGAACTGGTTCTCTAGCAAATGAGTCAGATTGTCTCACCACATATTCAAGAATCGCCTTTTTCCCTTTATTCAGATTACAACCTCTCACTTTCAGTTATTTGAAAAGGAAATAATCTCCCAAATATCACTCTTTCTAAAACAAGCCATAGAAAGTTGGTTGCAATTTCAATTTAATCCTCCAGAAATGACGGAACAAATAATGCAACAAATATTGTGGTTAAACTCAAATATACTAAAGGATAAAAAACCATTATTTTTTTATTAAAAAAAAGAGGTATAATCTTCGTAAATGATATCATAAATATTGTGGTTAAACTCAAATATACTAATTTATTTTAAAAAACATTCTTTTTTGAGAAGATGCTTAAAAAAGGTATAATCTTCGTAAATGATATTATCGGTAGGACTGGTGGAGTTATGTCGCACATGCAGCTAACAAAAACATATGGAACTGTCTGCTCTACCCAAAATTACAACCAAATAATTGCAGCATTACCGCAAAAATGGAAGAGGAAAGTGGAAGGAGGAAAAAGTACAAAACTTGTCTGTCGGCCCTGCATTAAAGAACATAATTAGTTAAAGAAAATTGTGATAAATAAAAAAATATACCAATTTCATTTAAGGACCAAAGGATGACAGCCGTCCCATATAGATTGCAAAATAGTTGGGAAGAGATTTATGACGTACCGATTCCATGGCAGACGTTTATGAACTGATACGCAAAACGACACCGGATTCAAAACTTAGAAATGTTCAATTTAAATTATTATACAAAATTCTTGCTACCAATAAAATGTTATTTATATGGGGGATACAATCTTCCCAGCTCTGCAGATATTGCTGCGAAGAGACAGAATCATTAGATCATTTGTTTTGGTACTGTCCATTTGTAGCTTGTTTCTGGTCACAGGTCCAGGAATGGCTGAAGGATTGCAATATTTACCTGGAGCTAACCCTGCAGATAGCACTACTGGGTGATCTGAAAAGTCATAGTCAATCGATCAATAATATAATAATACTTTTACCAAAAATGTTTATTTGCAATTTACAATCTGTAGAAACAATGAGAATAGAAGGGTTCAGAACTTTTGTGAAACATGACAGTACAGTTGAAAAATATATGGCAAATAGAAATCCAATATGGATGGTGTTAGGAGATAAATGGGAGGTGTTGAATGGAGCTGAAGGATGGGACTAATAACAACAACTAATAACAACAAGATAACAAGAAGTGAAGATGGCGACTGCCTACGAGAGGTTCAATTTGTAAGTATTGTTCTTCACTTTTAAATATATTAAAACAACACCAATCAAGTATAAGGAATATCAGGTCGACATTTGTCATGATTGTCAAAAGTCGGGTTGACATTAACTAGCTGGCTTGCTGAATGTTAGTTAAGTCAACAGCTATCTTGGTGAATGCTAGCCAAGGCAACAACCAATGGTCATGCAGTCTAGTAGAACTTGCTTAAAGGGTAACTCTCAACCCCAATTTCAGCATTTCCCGAACCCCTTCAAATGTTAAAAAATGCATTCAGTTGAGAAGTTGTGGGTGGGAGTAGTTGTAACTTATCCCAACACTTTCTCACTAAAGCATACTTACCAGAAGTATCTACTGGCATGCTCTGATAATAAAATTATGTGCATCACAAGCAAATATGTCTCTGAACAGTTGGCTCACAGTGGTGAGGCGCCGAGTTCTTGACATCTATTGCCACTTGCAGTGTAAACTCTAATCCCCCCGTAGGGTGCAAAACAAATCATTGAAATGTGGATTCACATTTATGGCGTTATTCTGTTGGGAAGAAAAGTGAAATCATCACCTCGAAAATGAAGATTAGGGGCTCAATTCAATCCAACCCGCAGTACAGTATTTACCCAGTATCTCTTTTTCCAATGGTCAAATTAACTCACAGATTAGTCTTGGGTTCTCTATAAAAACCTACAACTACTACCAGGGCGACCCCTCTCACAGGTATGCTTTTACTTTTCAGAATTAGAAGTGTGGGCACAGGATGACGTTTTCAGAGCATTTAGTATTATTCTGTACGTAAATCCGAGACGGTCCATTTAGTATGATACAGTATGTTACATTTCGTATGGTATGTATTAATTTGTGAATGTCCATCATCCATTTCATATGATATGTTTACGAATTACAATTCGTATGATATGTTACGAATTGCAATTTGTACAATATGTTACGGGGCGGCAGGAGGCCTAGCTGTTAAGAGTGTTTTTCCAGTAACTGAAAGGTCACTGGTTCGAATCCCGAACCTGCTTGGTGAAAAATAATTTAGATGTACCCTTGAACAAGGCACTTAACCCTAATTACTCATTTAAGTCGCTCTGGATAAGAGCGTCTGCTAAATGACTAAAATATCAAATATGTTACGAATTCCAATTTGTTGTTGCTAACGTTAGCTAGGTGGCTAACGTTAGCTGGATTAAGATTAGGGGTTAAGGTTAGGGTTAAGGTTAGTAGTTAGGTTAAAGGGCAAGAGTTAGCTAACATCCTAAGTAGTTTCAAAGTAGCTAAAAAGTAATTCGTTTCAAAGTTGTCCGTGATGAGATTCGAACACGCAACCTTTGGGTTGCTAGATGTTTGCGTTATACGCCTACCCATCCACCCTGACCAACCACACTCCTTTCGGTTTTGCCTTAAGTAACCTTCTGCCTTCAGTAACCATACCAAATGTAACACACCATACTAATTCGAGTGGCATGGATTTACGTTTACTATGTCACGTCTAGTCTATGAGACCAGGCTGCTGCCCGATGTGGGATGAGAATTGTCGACCATTAAACTATGAGCCAACTGTTTTAGTGGACAGCGGTTGGGAAAAAAATTCAACGCGTTGACACGACCACCATTGTCTTCTATTTCTTGTTACGATTGATATAGCTATGAATATAAACGTATCATCCTCAGCCTACATGATTTTGTTCTTGATATGTGTGGAAATGTGCCTTCATGCAAAATATATTGGCACACTCCACTTACCAAGACCTTTGCCAAGTAAGGTGCACTGTCACCAGCACATCTAGAAGGGAGTTTATTTCATACTGAATCCCTCCCTTGAGATGATGTAGGTGCCTTTACATCACGATTTCAATGGTAGAGTTGAACCGCTACGGGCAAAAAAAGAGCTACATTTACTATTAAAAGACCAAAATATATCACTTTTGCAACGAACTGTCAAAATGACAAGACCAGTATTGACATGTTTCACTATAACTAAGCACAAAACATCTGGTTTTCCTTGAAAAAAAAAGTGTTTTTCATAAAAGTTACTCTTTAACCTGAGCTAGCTATATAACAATATATGTGTCTAGCTAGCTAATGAAGAAATCCCATTTAATGTTGCATGACCATTTTAGTTTAGTGGCCAGCTAATTAGCTCATCTTGTTGCAAAAAAAAACGTAATTGTCTGGTTGGCTTGTTTGCTGCCAGGTAGTCGAGTCATTTGGATAAGCAGCATATGATAACAATTTGACCAGACAACTGTCCAGGCAAACAGAACTAGGGTTTTATCACTCCCAAATTCTGCATTTTCTTTGTTGAAATGTTGTCCTGTAAACTCAGTTCTACGTGCCATCTCAGCTGTAGTGTGTGTGACCCTTTGCAGGAACTAATACCTGACTGAGTTGTCATGTTCTCAAACCAAGGAAATGGGGCAAGTCAAGTAGTAGTTGTATTAACATAAAGTACTGCTGATGAATCAGGTAGCACGTTGAGAATAACCAAGCCTATGTGACAGTGCAATACCCATGGGCCATGAACCGGGTCTAACCTACTTTTGGTTGTTGAATTCAGTCACAACTTCACGTCAAGTTATGCAAGCAGACAATATAATAATAATAATAATACCAGTAATTATTATAATTAAAGTTTTATTACGCTTTTCATTATACAGAATCTCAAAGCGCTTGTTAAGCGGCAGGTAGCTTAGTGGTTAAGAGCATTGTGAATAGTAACCGAAAGGTCGCTGGTTCTAATCCCTGAGCCGACTAGGTGAAAAATCTGTCTATGTGCCCTTGAGCAAGGCACTTAACCCTAATTGCTCCTGTAAATCGCTCTGGATAAGAGCGTCTGCTAAATGTAAAAATGTAATGTAAAGCATACTGTGTCCATAATAAGTATATAGGTTGAGAGCTTTTGTGAAAGAGCACAGTTAGAAATATATGGCATATAGAAGCAAACCGGATGGACATCATGAAAATGATTGGAGAGGTTGAGGGTAGAGGAAGTTCAGGAGTAAAAACAAACAAAATTGAATTATTGTAAAATTGACTGTCCATAAAAAGCATATAGTATACAGTTGAAGTCGGAAGTTTACATACACTTAGGTTGGAGTCATTAAAACTTGTTTTTCAACCACTCCACAAATTTCTTGTTAACAAACTATAGATTTGGCAAGTCAGTTAGGACATCTACTTTGTGCATGACACAAGTAATTTTTCCAACAATTGTTTACAGACAGATTATTTCACTTATAATTCACTGTTTCACAATTCCAGTGGGTCAGAAGTTTACATACACTAAATTGACTGTGCCTTTAAACACCTTGGAAAATTCCAGAAAATGGTGTCATGGCTTTAGAAGCTTCTGATAGACTAATTGACATCATTTTAATCAATTGGAGGTGTACCTGTGGATGTATTTCAAGGCCTACCTTCAAACTCAGTGCCTCTTTGCTTGACATCATGGGAAAATCAAAAAAATCAGCCAAGACCTCAGAAAAACAATTGTAGACCTCCACAAGTCTGGTTCATCCTTGGGAGCAATTTCCAAACGCCTGAAGGTACCAGGTTCATCTGTACAAACAATAGTACGCAAGTATAAACACCATGGGACCACGCAGCCGTCATACCGCTCAGGAAGGAGACGCGTTCTGTCTCCTAGAGATGAACGTACTTCGGTGCGAAAAGTGCAAATCAATCCCAGAACAAAAGCAAAGGAACCTGTGAAGATGCTGGAGGAAACAGGTACAAAAGTATCTATATCCACAGTAAAACAAGTCTTATATCAACATAACCTGAAAGGCTGCTCAGCAAGGAAGAAGCCATTGCACCAAAACCGCCATAAAAAAGCCAGACTACTGTTTACAACTGCACATGGGGACAAAGATCGTCCTTTTTGGAGAAATGTCCTCTGGTCTGATTAAACAAAAATAGAACTGTTTGACCATAATGACCATCGTTATGTTTGGAGGAAAAAGGGGGTGTCTTGCAAGCCGAAGAACACCATCCCAACCGTGAAGAACGGGGGTGGCAGCATCATGCTGTGGGGGTGCTTTGCTGCTGCAGGGACTGGTGCACTTCACAAAATAGATGGCATTATGAGGAAGGAAAATTATGTGGAAATATTGAAGCAACATCTCAAGACATCAGTCAGGAAGGTAAAGCTTGGTCGCAAATGGGTCTTCCAAATGGACAATGACCCCAAGCATACTTCCAAAGTTGTGGCAAAATGGCTTAAGGACAACAAAGTCAAGGTATTGGAGTGGCCATCACAAAGCCCTGACCTCAATCCTATAGAAAATGTGTGGGCATAACTGAAAAAGCGTGTGCGAGCAAGGAGGCCTACAAACCTGACTCAGTTACACCAGCTCTGTCAGGAGGAATGGGCCAAAATTCACCCAACGTATTGTGGGAAGCTTGTGGAAGGCTTTTGTTTGACCCAAGTTAAACAATTTAAAGGCAATGCTACCAAATACCTAATTGAGTGTATGTAAACTTCTGACCCACTGGGAATGTGATGAAATAAATAAAAGCTGAAATAAATCATTCTCTCTACTATTATTCTGACATTTCACATTCTTAAAATAAAGTGGTGATCCTAACTGACCTAAGACAGGGGATTTTTAATAGGATTAAATGTCAGGAATTGTGAAAAACTGAGTTTAAATGTATTTGGCTAAGGTGTATTTAAACTTCTGACTTCAACTGTATATAAGCTGGAAGTAGAGGCCTAAGCGTTGTTGTTCACTAGTTTACTCCAATTAGGGAAGGGGTGGTGGGGTTGGAAAGTAATAAAGGGAAATAATTTTTTTTACAGGATATGTAGATATATGTACAGTGAGGGAAAAAAGTATTTGATCCCCTGCTGATTTTGTACGTTTGCCCACTGACAAAGACATGATCAGTCTATAATTTTATTGGTAGGTTTATTTGAACAGTGAGAGACAGATTAACAACAAAACATTCCAGAAAAACACATGTCAAAAATGTTACAAATTGATTTGCATTTTCATGAGGGAAATAAGTATTTGACCCCTCTGCAAAACATGACTTAGTACTTGGTGGCAAAACCCTTGTTGGTAATCACAGAGGTCAGACGTTTCTTGTAGTTGGCCACAAGGTTTGCACACATCTCAGGAGGGATTTTGTCCCACTCCTCTTTGCAGATCTTCTCCAAGTCATTAAGGTTTCGGGGCTGAAGTTTGGCAACTCGAACCTTCAGCTCCCTCCACAGATTTTCTATGGGATTAAGGTCTGGACACTGGCTAGGCCACTCCAGGACCTTAATGTGCTTCTTCTTGAGCCACTCCTTTGTTGCCTTGGCCGTGTGTTTTGGGTCATTGTCATGCTGGAATACCCATCCACGACCCATTTTCAATGCCCTGGCTGACGGAAGGTTGTTCTCACCCAAGATTTAACGGTACATGGCCCCGTCCATCGTCCCTTTGATGCGGTGAAGTTGTCCTGTCCCCTTAGCAGAAAAACACCCCCAAAGCATAATGTTTCCACCTCCATGTTTGATGGTGGGGATTGTATTCTTGGGGTCATAGGCAGCATTCCACCTCCTCCAAACACGGCGAGTTGAGTTGATGCCAAAGAGCTCCATTTTGGTCTCATCTGACCACAACACTTTCACCCAGTTCTCCTCTGAATCATTCAGATGTTCACTGGCAAACTTCAGACGGCCCTGTATATGTGCTTTCTTGAGCAGGAGGACCTTGCGGGCGCTGCAGGATTTCAGTCCTTCACGGCGTAGTGTGTTACCAATTGTTTTCTTGGTGACTATGGTCCCAGCTGCCTTGAGATCATTGACAAGATCCTCCCGTATAGTTCTAGGCTGATTCCTCACCGTTCTCATGATCATTGCAACTCCACGAGGTGAGATCTTACATGGAGCCCCAGGCCGAGGGAGATTGACAGTTATTTTGTGTTTCTTCCATTTGCGAATAATCTCACCAACTGTTGTCACCGTCTCATCAAGATGCTTGGCGATGGTCTTGTGGCCCATTCCAGCCTTGTGTAAGTCTACAATCTTGTCCCTGACATCCTTGGAGAGCTCTTTGGTCTTGGCCATGGTGGAGAGTTTGGAATCTGATTAATTGATTGCTTCTGTGGACAGGTGTCTTTTATACAGGTAACAAACTGAGATTAGGAGCACTCCCTTTAAGAGTGTGCTCCTAATCTCAGCTCGTTACTTCTATAAAAGACACCTGGGAGCTAGAAATCTTTCTGATTGAGAGGGGGTCAAATACTTATTTCCCTCATTAAAATGCAAATCAATTTATAACATTTTTGACTGCGTTTTTCTGGATTTTTTTGTTGTTATTCTGTCTCTCACTGTTCAAATAAACCTACCATTAAAATTATAGACTGATCATTTCTTTGTCAGTGGGCAAACGTACAAAATCAGCAGGGGATCAAATATTTTTTTCCCTCACTGTATGTATGTATATGTATGTATGTATGTATGTATGTATGTATGTATGTATGTATGTATGTATGTATGTATGTATGTATGTATATATATATATATTGTGACGTCACGAGAGGCTACACAGCTTTCAGCGGGATTGCTCAAGTAGTGCAAGGAGACAAGGTTCAAACAAAACAAGGATTTTATTATAGGTCTTGGGAAATTAACGAAAATATAACAAAATTCTGTTCTCTTGTGGCTCTTTAAGGGTTAACAGTTCAGGGATGTCTCTTCCACATCCAAAATCATAATTCTCACTCGCTCAGATAACTTTTCCCCAGCCTTACTGTAGTCCACGTTGCAGCTAGTGGCCAACCCAGCAAAAAGTCCTTCCAAATGTCTCTCACGTATTTCCACAGGTGCATATATCCAAAGGTGAGTATTTCCCAAAGGTAAGTATCTCCAAATCCTTATATTCCTCATGGAAGTGGACGTGCAGCACTCTTGTCCTCCAGAGAGCCCAGGTTGGAGACTGTGTCTCTTCACCCCCACACCTTCAGCTCATCAGCCCCTCATTTGTTTCAGCTGCGTGGGAAGATTGGCCATAGAGGGGTGGGAGTTCCCGACCATACCAGCAGATGGAGCCATAGCTGTCTGGGTTTGCAGCCACCTCAGGGGGATGTAACGTCCCTCCAGGACACAGCCTCTCGTGACATCACACATCCCCCTCCTCGGGACCGACGTCCTCGTCGGGGTAAAGGCAGCGAAGAAGGCATCACGCCGGGAGAGGGCGTCCGCATTGCCGTGGTGCTTCGCCAGCCTGCTCTCTCTTCAACTCCTCCACCTCTAGGACCAGGGACTCAGCCTCCTGTTGTCTCTCCTTGAGTTTCTTACTGAACGCATCAGCCTTGGTTTTAGCAGAGTTTAGCTTCTGTTGAGCAGCTTTCAGTTCCTTCTCTCTCTCTGCCTCCGCATTCTTCATCTTGTTCTCCAACACCTTGTACTTCTCCTCTGCCTTCTTCTGGACCTCCTTACTACTGCACAGGGTCTCCTCACACTCCTCGATGGTCCTGCGCAGCCTCTCCAGCTCCTCCTGTTGCTTAGGGAAGGAGCTCTGTTGGAGTTTAGCCTGGAGGATATCTAACTCTTCTGTCTTCATGTCTAACTGTTGCTTTAACAAACGATACCTCTCAGCGGTCCCCTTCAGACCAGACAGTTCTTTGTCCAGATTCTGTAGCTCCGTCTCTGTGTCGGTCTGGGCACCTGCCATCCCTATCAGAGCCCGGGCGGGAGTGAGTAACTCGGAGGATTGCACCGGAGCCTTCCCAGGATGAGTCTTGCCTCTCCGTTTCCGAGGTACTCGGGTTATCCTCTCCTGAGACTCTCTCCAGAGTGGGTAAAAGGCTGGGCAGTCTCGTCCAATTAGGACAGGGACGGGGAGGGAATCAACCACCCCCGCCGTCGTGTGTATGGTTCCCCGTGTGCTGGTCATTGTAAGTTCAGTAATGGGGTATTCTCTGGTGTCCCCATGGACACAGGAAACTGGGAGGACTTTCCCCGGGGTCAGACACGTTGGGCCCACCAAATCCTTACGCACCAGGGTGGCCCGGCTACCAGAATCCAGTAAGGCCTCCACATCATGGTGATTCACAGTTACCGGGCAGGTGGGGGGTCGATCTGGGCCGCCATCTACGACTCCCAAGAGCGAGGCAAAACGGTGTGTGGGTGCTGAGCTGGAGGACTCCGCAGTGGGCATAGGTTCATCGGCTGGTTTCCCACACTGCCAGGAGATATGTCCTATCTCCCCACACCGGTAACACTGTCGAAGTCCCCCTCCTGGTGTACTCTTCTTGGACCCGCCTGGTTTCTGGCTCCCCCCTGGAGCCGGGATAAGTCCTGACGTGGCTGGGTTCGAGACCTTGGGGTCCTTTGGACGGGTTCTTCCCATTTGTGGTGGGGCCGCCCTCCTGGGGTCTTTTCGGGAAGCATTCAGCATCTCCGCTGTGGCCTGGTACTTTTCCACAGCTTCCACGGTCAGATCAGCCGTGGTCAAGGCCTGTTGACTGATGAACCGTTTTGCCTCATCAGGCAGGGCGCGTAGGTAACGATCCACCACAACGGCCTCCACCACCGCCGCTGCTGTATTCCTCTGCGGATCCAGCCATTTCCTTGCGATTCGGACAAGTTCATGCATCTGCGCCCGAGGAGGTTGGTCTGGTTGGAAGGTCCAGCTGTGAAAGCGCTGGGCCATACCAAACTTTGTGAGTCCATATCTGCTGAGGATCTCAGACTTCAGGGCATCATAGTCAGTAACCTGGTCAGGGCCCAGGTCCCGGACAGCATTCAGCGATTCTCCGGTTAGAAAGGGGGCTACCAGACCAACCCACTGTTGCTTGGGCCAGGCTTCCCTAGTGGCCGTGGCCTCAAATGCATGCAGGTATGCCTCAATGTCATCGGTAGCTCCCATCTTAGATATAAAGTCACTTGCCTTTATTGGGCGGGTATTTTGGACAACCATCTGTCTCTGCAACTGCAATTCCTCTGCCTTCAGAAGGTTGGCTGTCTTTTGCTCCTCCAAGAGAGCCACGTTTGCTTGCATCTGGGCTTGCTGGCCAGCAACAAGGGCTTTCAATATGTCCTCCATTTCAGTCGGGCGGGGAGCCTACGGCCAACTTGGAAAACTGGGTGATCAAACCTTCGGTATCCTCCTCTGACATGCACTATTAACGCTTGAGCGTGCCCGTATTCTCCACCATCTGTGACGTCACGAGAGGCTACACAGCTTTCAGCGGGATTGCTCAAGTAGTGCAAGGAGACAAGGTTCAAACAAAACAAGGATTTTATTATAGGTCTTGGGAAATTAACGAAAATATAACAAAATTCTGTTCTCTTGTGGCTCTTTAAGGGTTAACAGTTCAGGGATGTCTCTTCCACATCCAAAATCATAATTCTCACTCGCTCAGATAACTTTTCCCCAGCCTTACTGTAGTCCACGTTGCAGCTAGTGGCCAACCCAGCAAAAAGTCCTTCCAAATGTCTCTCACGTATTTCCACAGGTGCATATATCCAAAGGTGAGTATTTTCCAAAGGTAAGTATCTCCAAATCCTTATATTCCTCATGGAAGTGGACGTGCAGCACTCTTGTCCTCCAGAGAGCCCAGGTTGGAGACTGTGTCTCTTCACCCCCCACACCTTCAGCTCATCAGCCCCTCATTTGTTTCAGCTGCGTGGGAAGATTGGCCATAGAGGGGTGGAGTTCCCGACCATACCAGCAGATGGAGCCATAGCTGTCTGGGTTTGCAGCCACCTCAGGGGGATGTAACGTCCCTCCAGGACACAGCCTCTCGTGACATCACAATATATATATATATATATATATATATATATTTGCGAGAATAAAAACATATGGGGGATTGGAAGTGATGCAGACAATTACATTGATGGAAGTTACAATCTATCTGCAATATTAAAGCTGATCTACCACCTAAGAAAAAATAAACAAGAAATAAAAAAATACATCATCGTGTGATGGAGGATGAAGGTCCATGTCTTCGGCAACAGCCCATCTCCTGCCATCGCCAGTGGTCCTCTGTAGCTCAGCTGGTAGAGCACGGTGCTTGTAACGCTAAGGTAGTGGGTTCGATCCCCGGGACCACCCATACACAAAAAAAAATGTATGCATGCATGACTGTAAGTCGCTTTGGATAAAAGCGTCTGCTAAATGGCATATTATATTATTATTATATCTAGGCAAGCCGCTCAAGAAGGTGTGCAAGACCACGGAGCAAACACTCAACAGTTCGTGGAGAGACATTTCTACATGGATGATGGGCTCAAGTCTCTGCCCACAGACACAGAGGCCATCGACCTGCTACGGAGAACACAAGCATCACTCACGGAGTCAAACCTACGACTGCACAAGATTGAATCAAACACTACGACTGCGATGGAGGCATTTCCCCCGGAAGACCATGCCAAGGGCGTAAAAGATGTAGGCCTCGGAAGAGAAACCACACCCATGGTTTATGTTGGGAAATAGCAACAGACGCCTTCACCTTCAGAGTATCAGTCAGCAGCAAAACCATTCACACGACGTGGAGTCCTGTCAACGGTAAACAGCCTCTTCGACCCACTCGGCCTGGTAGATCCAGTAACCGCAACAGCGCAGATCCATACAGCGGGAACTCTCCTCGGACACGTGTGATTGTGTGTTTTCAGATGCTTCCAACAAAGCCATCGGTGCAGTGGTGTACATCAGAGCCACTGATGAAGACGGACAAAAGTGAAGTGGGGCTTTGTTTTGGGAAAAGCCAAGTTAACCCCTCAATTTGAGCCTACCATACCCCGGCCTCGAACTGTGTGGAGCAGTGTTGGCAGTAGAAATGGCAGAGCTCATCCTAGACAAAATAGACCTCAAATTAGACGTCGTTAACTTCTACTGCGACAGTAAAGTAGTCTAGGGAAACATATACAATGAGACTAAACGCTTCCACGTGTTTGTGCACAACAGAGTCCAACGCATCCGTCAATCAAGTCACCCGCAACGAGTGGCCTATGGCACCTGGTTACTTCCACCTTCACCAGCAGAGACAATAAGGTGCGCGAAGTGGAACTCAAGATTACTGCTCAGGGGGACCACTAAGAAGTTCCTGAGACCCGTCTCAGAGGTCATACTCCTTTTAGCCAAAGAAGACTGAGGGTTTGCTCGTCTTTGAGGTATGTGTGTAACGTTAATTAATAGTGGCCTCTTTCTTCCTTCTATTCTTTTGGCCAACGCGTTTTGATTTGGCGCCATCCAGTGTCTGTTTTGTGTAGCCGCAGCTAATGTGTACTATGCTGTG
Source organism: Coregonus clupeaformis (assembly GCF_020615455.1). Classification (NCBI taxonomy): domain Eukaryota; kingdom Metazoa; phylum Chordata; class Actinopteri; order Salmoniformes; family Salmonidae; genus Coregonus; species Coregonus clupeaformis. Next base: position 8,693,398 of record NC_059207.1, on the reverse strand, counting down.
CTACTTCTTTGTTGGTGGTAAAACAGGAAGAAAAAAAAAATTGGGGGGGAAAAGAGCTACATAATACTGATGTTTATCTTCTGCCATCCTTCTTGTTAAGCCTTCATAAAGCATTGTCTTTTTACACCGTTTCAACTATAAAACTGGAGGTTTATGGAAAGCCTATCCCTGACTCTGGTTCTTGATTGGAGTTTGGCTGGCTGTCAAACTATGGTTGCATACACCTTAAGGAGGACAGCACACTCATTATTGTTATTTGATTGTGTTACTTTTTATTTTATTTTATTTTGTATTTTATTTTATTTAATAAATATTTTCTTAACACTATTTTCTTAAAACTGCATCGTTGGTTAAGTGCTTGTAAGTAAGCATTTCACGGTAAGGTCTACACCTGTTGTATTTGGCGCATGTGACAAATACAATTTGATTTGATTTGATTTTATATGATATGTACTGTATATATGATATGTAGAGCATATATGATATGTACTGTATATCATTTATGATATGTAGAGTATATATGCAGTATTTGTATTTGTTAAGGATCACCATTAGTTCCTGCCAAGGCAGCAGCTACTCCAAACAAGATTAAGGCGACTACATCACAAAATAAAACAGTACATCACACAACAGATTATTACACCACTACTCTACCCCAACATACTGTATATACAATACAACACATTATTACACCACTACTCTACCCCAACATATCTACAATACAACACATTATTACACCACTACTCTACCCCAACATATCTACAATACAACACATTATTACACCACTACTCTACCCCAACATATCTACAATACAACACATTATTACACACTACTCTACCCCAACATATCTACAATACAACACATTATTACACCACTACTCTACCACAACATATCTACAATACAACACATTATTACACCACTACTCTACCCCAACATATCTACAATACAACACATTATTACACCACTACTCTACCCCAACATATCTACAATACAACACATTATTACACCACTACTCTACCACAACATATCTACAATACAACACATTATTACACCACTACTCTACCACTACATATCTACAATACAACACATTATTACACCACTACTCTACCCCAACATATCTACAATACAACACATTATTACACCACTACTCTACCCCAACATATCTACAATACAACACATTATTACACCACTACTCTACCCCAACATATCTACAATACAACACATTATTACACCACTACTCTACCCCAACATATCTACAATACAACACATTACTACACACTACTCTACCACAACACATCTACAATACAACACATTATTACACCACTACTCTACCCCAACATATCTACAATACAACACATTATTACACCACTACTCTACCCCAACATATCTACAATACAACACATTATTACACCACTACTCTACCCCAACATATCTACAATACAACACATTATTACACCACCACTCTACCACAACATATCTACAATACAACACATTATTACACCACTACTCTACCCCAACATATCTACAATACAACACATTATTACACCACTACTCTACCACAACATATCTACAATACAACACATTATTACACCACTACTCTACCCCAACACATCTACAATACAACACATTATTACACCACTACTCTACCCCAACATATCTACAATACAACACATTATTACACACTACTCTACCCCAACATATCTACAATACAACACATTATTACACCACTACTCTACCCCAACATATCTACAATACAACACATTATTACACCATTACTCTACCCCAACATATCTACAATACAACACATTATTACACCACCACTCTACCACAACATATCTACAATACAACACATTATTACACCACTACTCTACCCCAACATATCTACAATACAACACATTATTACACCACTACTCTACCCCAACATATCTACAATACAACACATTATTACACCACTACTCTACCCCAACATACTGTATCTACAATACAACACATTATTACACCACTACTCTACCCCAACATATCTACAATACAACACATTATTACACCACCACTCTACCACAACATATCTACAATACAACACATTATTACACCACTACTCTACCCCAACATATCTACAATACAACACATTATTACACCACTACTCTACCCCAACATATCTACAATACAACACATTATTACACCACTACTCTACCCCCAACATACTGTATCTACAATACAACACATTATTACACCACTACTCTACCCCAACATATCTACAATACAACACATTATTACACCACCACTCTACCACAACATATCTACAATACAACACATTATTACACCACTACTCTACCCCAACATATCTACAATACAACACATTATTACACCACTACTCTACCCCAACATATCTACAATACAACACATTATTACACCACTACTCTACCCCAACATATCTACAATACAACACATTATTACACCACTACTCTACCCCAACATATCTACAATACAACACATTATTACACCACTACTCTACCCCAACATATCTACAATACAACACATTATTACACCACTACTCTACCCCAACATACTGTATCTACAATACAACACATTATTACACCACTACTCTACCACAACATATCTACAATACAACACATTATTACACCACTACTCTACCACAACATATCTACAATACAACACATTATTACACACTACTCTACCCCAACATATCTACAATACAACACATTATTACACCACTACTCTACCCCAACATATCTACAATACAACACATTATTACACCACTACTCTACCCCAACATATCTACAATACAACACATTATTACACCACTACTCTACCCCAACATACTGTATCTACAATACAACACATTATTACACCACTACTCTACCACAACATATCTACAATACAACACATTATTACACCACTACTCTACCCCAACATATCTACAATACAACACATTATTACACACTACTCTACCCCAACATATCTACAATACAACACATTATTACACCACTACTCTACCCCAACATATCTACAATACAACACATTATTACACCACTACTCTACCCCAACATATCTACAATACAACACATTATTACACCACTACTCTACCCCAACATATCTACAATACAACACATTATTGCACCACTACTCTACCACAACATATCTACAATACAACACATTATTACACCACTACTCTACCCCAACATACTGTATCTACAATACAACACATTATTACACCACTACTCTACCACAACATATCTAAAATACAACACATTATTACACCACTACTCTACCCCAACATACTGTATCTACAATACAACACATTATTACACCACTACTCTACCACAACATATCTACAATACAACACATTATTACACCACTACTCTACCCCAACATACTGTATCTACAATACAACACATTATTACACCACTACTCTACCCCAACATATCTACAATACAACACATTATTACACCACTACTCTACCCCAACATATCTACAATACAACACATTATTACACCACTACTCTACCCCAACATATCTACAATACAACACATTATTACACCACTACTCTACCCCAACATATCTACAATACAACACATTATTACACCACTACTCTACCCCAACATATCTACAATACAACACATTATTACACCACTACTCTACCCCAACATATCTACAATACAACACATTATTACACCACTACTCTACCCCAACATATCTACAATACAACACATTATTACACCACTACTCTACCCCAACATATCTACAATACAACACATTATTACACCACTACTCTACCCCAACATTTCTACAATACAACACATTATTACACACTACTCTACCACAACACATCTACAATACAACACATTATTACACCACTACTCTACCACAACATATCTACAATACAACACATTACTACACACTACTCTACCCCAACATATCTACAATACAACACATTATTACACCACTACTCTACCCCAACATATCTACAATACAACACATTATTACACCACTACTCTACCCCAACATATCTACAATACAACACATTATTACACACTACTCTACCCCAACATATCTACAATACAACACATTATTACACCACTACTCCACCCCAACACATCTACAATACAACACATTATTACACCACTACTCTACCCCAACACATCTACAATACAACACATTATTACACCACTACTCTACCCCAACACATCTACAATACAACACATTATTACACACTTCTCTACCCCAACATATCTACAATACAACACATTATTACACCACTACTCTACCCCAACATACTGTATCTACAATACAACACATTATTACACCACTACTCTACCACAACATATCTACAATACAACACATTATTACACCACTACTCTACCCCAAAATATCTACAATACAACACATTATTACACCACTACTCTACCCCAACATATCTACAATACAACACATTATTACACCACTACTCTACCACAACATATCTACAATACAACACATTATTACACCACTACTCTACCCCAACATATCTACAATACAACACATTATTACACCACTACTCTACCACAACATATCTACAATACAACACATTATTACACCACTACTCTACCCCAACATACTGTATCTACAATACAACACATTATTACACCACTACTCTACCCCAACATATCTACAATACAACACATTATTACACCACTACTCTACCCCAACATATCTACAATACAACACATTATTACACCACTACTCTACCCCAACATATCTACAATACAACACATTATTACACCACTACTCTACCCCAACATATCTACAATACAACACATTATTACACCACTACTCTACCCCAACATATCTACAATACAACACATTATTACACCACTACTCTACCCCAACATATCTACAATACAACACATTATTACACCACTACTCTACCCCAACATATCTACAATACAACACATTATTACACCACTACTCTACCCCAACATATCTACAATACAACACATTATTACACCACTACTCTACCCCAACATTTCTACAATACAACACATTATTACACACTACTCTACCACAACACATCTACAATACAACACATTATTACACCACTACTCTACCACAACATATCTACAATACAACACATTACTACACACTACTCTACCCCAACATATCTACAATACAACACATTATTACACCACTACTCTACCCCAACATATCTACAATACAACACATTATTACACCACTACTCTACCCCAACATATCTACAATACAACACATTATTACACACTACTCTACCCCAACATATCTACAATACAACACATTATTACACCACTACTCCACCCCAACACATCTACAATACAACACATTATTACACCACTACTCTACCCCAACACATCTACAATACAACACATTATTACACCACTACTCTACCTCAACACATCTACAATACAACACATTATTACACACTACTCTACCCCAACATATCTACAATACAACACATTATTACACCACTACTCTACCCCAACATACTGTATCTACAATACAACACATTATTACACCACTACTCTACCACAACATATCTACAATACAACACATTATTACACCACTACTCTACCCCAACATATCTACAATACAACACATTATTACACCACTACTCTACCCCAACATATCTACAATACAACACATTATTACACCACTACTCTACCACAACATATCTACAATACAACACATTATTACACCACTACTCTACCCCAACATATCTACAATACAACACATTATTACACCACTACTCTACCCCAACATATCTACAATACAACACATTATTACACACTACTCTACCCCAACATATCTACAATACAACACATTATTACACCACTACTCTACCCCAACATATCTACAATACAACACATTATTACACCACTACTCTACCCCAACATACTGTATCTACAATACAACACATTATTACACCACTACTCTACCCCAACATATCTACAATACAACACATTATTACACCACCACTCTACCACAACATATCTACAATACAACACATTATTACACCACTACTCTACCCCAACATATCTACAATACAACACATTATTACACCACTACTCTACCCCAACATATCTACAATACAACACATTATTACACCACTACTCTACCCCAACATATCTACAATACAACACATTATTACACCACTACTCTACCCCAACATATCTACAATACAACACATTATTACACCACTACTCTACCCCAACATATCTACAATACAACACATTATTACACCACTACTCCACCCCAACACATCTACAATACAACACATTATTACACCACTACTCTACCCCAACACATCTACAATACAACACATTATTACACCACTACTCTACCTCAACACATCTACAATACAACACATTATTACACACTACTCTACCCCAACATATCTACAATACAACACATTATTACACCACTACTCTACCCCAACATACTGTATCTACAATACAACACATTATTACACCACTACTCTACCACAACATATCTACAATACAACACATTATTACACCACTACTCTACCCCAACATATCTACAATACAACACATTATTACACCACTACTCTACCCCAACATATCTACAATACAACACATTATTACACCACTACTCTACCACAACATATCTACAATACAACACATTATTACACCACTACTCTACCCCAACATATCTACAATACAACACATTATTACACCACTACTCTACCCCAACATATCTACAATACAACACATTATTACACACTACTCTACCCCAACATATCTACAATACAACACATTATTACACCACTACTCTACCCCAACATATCTACAATACAACACATTATTACACCACTACTCTACCCCAACATACTGTATCTACAATACAACACATTATTACACCACTACTCTACCCCAACATATCTACAATACAACACATTATTACACCACCACCCTACCACAACATATCTACAATACAACACATTATTACACCACTACTCTACCCCAACATATCTACAATACAACACATTATTACACCACTACTCTACCCCAACATATCTACAATACAACACATTATTACACCACTACTCTACCCCAACATATCTACAATACAACACATTATTACACCACTACTCTACCCCCAACATATCTACAATACAACACATTATTACACCACTACTCTACCCCAACATATCTACAATACAACACATTATTACACCACTACTCCACCCCCAACACATCTACAATACAACACATTATTACACCACTACTCTACCCCAACACATCTACAATACAACACATTATTACACCACTACTCTACCTCAACACATCTACAATACAACACATTATTACACACTACTCTACCCCAACATATCTACAATACAACACATTATTACACCACTACTCTACCCCAACATACTGTATCTACAATACAACACATTATTACACCACTACTCTACCACAACATATCTACAATACAACACATTATTACACCACTACTCTACCCCAACATATCTACAATACAACACATTATTACACCACTACTCTACCCCAACATATCTACAATACAACACATTATTACACCACTACTCTACCCCAACATATCTACAATACAACACATTATTACACCACTACTCTACCCCAACATATCTACAATACAACACATTATTACACCACTACTCTACCCCACCATATCTACAATACAACACATTATTACACACTACTCTACCCCCAACATATCTACAATACAACACATTATTACACCACTACTCTACCCCAACATATCTACAATACAACACATTATTACACCATTACTCTACCCCAACACATCTACAATACAACACATTATTACACCACTACTCTACCACAACATATCTACAATACAACACATTATTGCACCACTACTCTACCCCAACATATCTACAATACAACACATTATTACACACTACTCTACCCCAACATATCTACAATACAACACATTATTACACCACTACTCTACCCCAACACATCTACAATACAACACATTATTACACCACTACTCTACCCCAACACATCTACAATACAACACATTATTACACCACTACTCTACCCCAACATATCTACAGTACAACACATTATTACACACTACTCTACCCCAACATATCTACAATACAACACATTATTGCACCACCACTCTACCCCAACATATCTACAATACAACACATTATTACACCACTACTCTACCCCAACATATCTACAATACAACACATTATTACACCACTACTCTACCACAACATATCTACAATACAACACATTATTACACTAGAGTACGTGTGTAGTGTACGTGTGTAGTGTACGTGTGTAGAGTACGTGTGTTGAGTACGTGTGTAGTGTACGTGTGTAGAGTACGTGTGTAGAGTACGTGTGTTGAGTACGTGTGTTGAGTACGAGTGTAGAGTACGTGTGTTGAGTACGTGTGTAGAGTACGTGTGTTGAGTACGTGTGTAGAGTACGTGTGTTGAGTACGTGTGTTGAGTACGTGTGTAGAGTACGTGTGTAAAGTACGTGTGTAGAGTACGTGTGTTGAGTACGTGTGTAGAGTACGTGTGTAGAGTACGTGTGTTGAGTACGTGTGTAGAGTACGTGTGTAGAGTACGTGTGTAGAGTACGTGTGTAGAGTACGTGTGTAGAGTACGTGTGTAGAGTACGTGTGTAGAGTACGTGTGTTGAGTACGTCTGTTGAGTACGTGTGTAGAGTACGTGTGTTGAGTACGTGTGTAGAGTACGTGTGTAGAGTACGTGTGTTGAGTACGTGTGTAGAGTACGTGTGTAGAGTACGTGTGTAGAGTACGTGTGTAGAGTACGTGTGTAGAGTACGTGTGTAGAGTACGTGTGTTGAGTACGTGTGTTGAGTACGTGTGTAGAGTACGTGTGTTGAGTACGTGTGTAGAGTACGTGTGTTTGCCTGTGTGTCTCTTCACAGACTGCTTTGTTCCATAAGGTGTAGTTATATCTGTTTTTTAAATCTGATTCTACTGTTTGAGTTACTTGATGTGGAACAGAGTTCCATGTAGTATGTCTGTATACATGTGTTGTAGCATTTACAGTGTGTGTTAGACATATATCTACTAAATATACACATAAGGTAAAGATAGTTAAGGCAGATAGGAATCAGTCAGTGTGTGTGCGTGCATACGTGGGTCTGTACGTATCTGTGGGACTGTGTGTGTCTGTGTGTGTGTATCTGTGAGTGTATCTGTGTGTGTGTGTGTGTGTGTGTCTGTGAGTGTATCTCTGTGTGTGTGTGTGTGTGTGTGTGTGTGTCTTTGTCCGTGTGTGTGTTTGTGTTGTGTACATTTGCCCTCTCCTCTCCTCCCTCAGACCCCTGCCAGCCTGCAGCAGACGTCGGCCCCACCCCAGCTTGTCTCCTGACGGGGTTCTGACAGCTTCTGGGCCGGCGCCGTCTCCTGTTGCTAATTCCTCGCCACGCAGCCAGGGCACCGCCAACTTAGCATCATCTATCTGCTACGCCTGACACCGCCAAGCTCTACTGCTGTCAATCTCACGCCAATCACAGATGTGCCACGCGGGCATCCTGGAAGTCTGGAACACCGCCGCAGTACCCCCCACCTCCTCTCCTCCCCCTCCCCACCTTCCTCTCCATACCCAGCAGGCCTTGCATCTTGGCTCCAGACGACATGTTTCCTCTCATGCCTCTGATGTCGTAGCGTACTGTAACTCCCGCAGGCGCAGTTCTCGGGTGGCGGTGGAGGCTCTGGATTTCACGTCGGCTTGGAAACAGCTCAGAGAAATGTTTTCTTCTAACCTCTCATGGCCAACTTCTAACTAGTGATTTTACTCAGGACTCTTACAACAAAGACCAAACAAACTAGCTCTCTAATCCGGACTACTACAATTACAGTTCAAACAAAATGTGTTTTTCTATTTGTATTTTTCCACAGCATTTGGCACAGTTAATCCTGCTCATGCCCTCAAACCCATATTCAAGCCCTGAGGTCCAGCGCATTTAAAAAATATTCGGCAAGTGCTTCCAATCATTTCAGTATTGCAGAAAGCTAACTTTTTGGTAATGCGTGACACATACATTCCGTAAGGAGATCACGTATAGACAGTGGCTTTGCAATGCCATCCTCTATTCCAACGTCTAAAAGGAGACACAGGTATACAGCGGTATCAAACCACTGGAGCGGAGCTCTGTGCGGCGACGGGTGAGCGTTGATTGTTAGCCGCCACCTGACAGAATGGGTATGTGAGCTGTGTTTGTTTGGGGTTTAATCTTTGATAATTAGCTGAATTTATGAGCCTGTCCTGCTTTGGGGGACCTCTTACGGTGCTGTACGTGTGTTGCCCACTGGCAAACAGAGTCCATATTTATGGGCGAGATCCACCCCACTGAGAGAGATGACAGAGGGAGGACTAGCCTACAGATGTAAGATCTTAATTTGAGCCAGTTACAACAGCAACAAGAAATGTGAATTATTATGTGGTATATAATTAATGGACATTTATGTAGAGATTGATACATTTTTCGTAAGGGAATCTAGTCTGAAATTTCAAACTGGAAATTACAAACTGCAAAACCCTTTTTAAACCTCAAATACACTACAGGTTTTACATTTCCTGCATGTGGGAATGTTCTCCTGCAACAGGGTGATCAAATTATGATCCTACATCTGTACACCAGAGACATTTGGCTGAACAAGCACCAACTTACCACAGAGAGAGATAGAGAGAGATGCCAAATGTATGACCATATTAGAGACACATATCTGCCTCAGATTACAGAGATCCACAAAGAATTAGAAAACAAACCCAATTTTGATAAACTCCTATATCTATTGGGTGAAATACCATCACAGCAGCAAGATATGTGACCTGTTGCCACAAGAAAAGGGCAACCAGTGAAGAACGAACACTATTGTAAATACAACCAATATTTATGTTGATTTATTTTCCCTTTTGTACTTTAACTATTTGCACATCATTACAACACTGTATATATACATAATATTACATTTGAAATGTCTTTATTCTTTTGGAACTTCTGAGTGTAATGTTTACTATTAATATTTATTGTTTATTTCACTTTTGTTTACTATCTACTTCACTTGCTTTGGCAATGTTAACATACGTTTCCCATGCCAATAAAGCCCTTAAATTGAAATTGAATAGAGAGAGAGAGAGAGAGAGAGAGAGAGAGAGAGAGAGAGAGAGAGAGAGAGAGAGAGAGAGAGAGAGAGAGAGAGAGAGAGAGAGAGTGAGAGAGAGAGAGAGAGAGAGAGAGAGAGAGAGAGAGAGAGAGAGAGAGAGAGAGAGAGAGAGAGAGAGAGAGTGAGAGAGAGAGAGAGAGAGAGTGAGAGAGAGAGAGAGAGAGAGAGCGAGAGATAGCAGAGTTCGAGAGAGAGAGAGAGAGAGAGAGAGAGAGAGAGAGAGAGAGGAGCAAGAGTTTGTCGAGAGGAAGAGAGAGAGAGAGAAAGAGAGAGAGAGAGAAAGAGAGAGAGAGAGAGAGAGAAAGAGAGAGAGAGAGATAAAGAGAGAGAGAGAGAGAGAGAGATAGAGAGAGAGAGAGAGAGATAGAGAGAGAGAGAGAGATAAAGAGATAGAAAAACACAGTCAAGAGAAAGAGACTAAGAATAACTATAAGTGATTGTGTGTGGGAGAGACAGAAAGTGGAAAGGGAGGTAGACAGAGAGACAGAAAGGGGAAAAGGGAAGTAGACAGAGAGAGAGAAGGGGGAAAGGGAAGTAGACAGAGAGACAGAAAGGGGAAAGGGAAGTAGACAGAGAGACAGAAAGGGGAAAAGGGAAGTAGACAGAGAGACAGAAGGGGGAAATAGCATACTCTGAGTTGTCCTTATGTTAGGTCCTGATCTGGCTATGCCAAATGGCTGTGGGCTACACTAGTTCATTTAGCAGACAAGATTTGCTTAGGATTCCCTGGCATTATTTTTATAGTATGAAGAATATAATTTGAACAAAGCTGAATAAAATAGAAAGGATATTTTCTCCAAATGATTTCAGGGAGTGCGCGCATGCGGCTAATCTGTGTTGAGCAGTTAACAAAGAAATAGGTATTCCTATATGCTTAATTTAGAGTTACTAATGTAACTTTAGTTGTTCTACAATACATTGTAAGGCTGCATGATGCGACTCTAATGATGATTTGAACAAAGTATCTTGAGAGGAATGATCTCTGCTTTGTTTTTTTGCGCAGGCCGTGCACACTACTTTAGTCACTCAATCACAATTTGACAAGGACTTGATAATGCCAAGAATTACACGCCGGCATCCCCTTTGTGTGGCCGTAATGCACCCTAAAGAAATCCATGCCTTTTGCGGCCAGTGGCCGTTGTGTCCTTCTCCCTGAGTACTGTGTGCTCCGAAGCACCTCTCATTCACATGGCTCTCCGTCAAGTGATCAGGTTTTTTCTCAGAGGCTACAAGTGAAGACAGACACATCGGGGACGCAACTGCGCACGTCCTTATCCAATTCCGAGGTGCATATTGAAGATATTGGAAGAACTGTCCACATTTACTTTTCGTCAGCCAACAAGATGAGTAGGCCTAACGAACAGCAAAAGCACTAGACTATGTCAATCTACTATCCCACATAGTACAAAAGTTGACCTATTCTATTCTGTGCGAGAAATAAATATTACAAACATAGTCTGGGACAGTTGTGGGATGCGATAGATCCCAAATTAATACAACCACTAGCATCAAAAAATCTTTTTTACACAATGTGGCGACACAACAGATCAGAACGTTTAGCTTAAAATGTTGATAAACTATTAGGCTATTTCTTCACATTATTGTCATGAGCCCTCTCACTCCACCGGGTTACCACCTTAATTGGTTTCCACTATCTTCCACTCTGCTCACCTCCCTCTCTCTACTCAGCCTAACTAGCTCCACCTGTCCCTGCTCTGCTCGGCTCTAATTACTCTGCCAGCTGCGCTGCATTACCCACTAACCTCTCCCAGTATTTAAGGCCCTGTCTTTCAGCTCTCCGGTGTCAGATCGTCTGCAAAGCTCACACCCGAACCTGTTTGCTCGCGCTTCTGGCTCACCCTGGTTTTGTGACCCCGGACCTGCCTGTTTATTGGATACTCTTCTGCCTTAGGAGATCCAGACCTGCTTCTGCCATTACGACTCCTGACCACTCTTCAATCGCGGTAACTCTGACCAGCCTTCTGCTCCTTGCTACTACGTATTTTGGATTCCCTTGAACTGTACTGCTGCCTGGTTTCATTCCGCCCTGTTGTGTCTGTGTCTCCCCCAGGACTTCTGGACCACCCACCACCGGGCTTCATAGGACGCATCGCTGCCACTGGGGGCACAGACCCAGCGCATTGGACGGGATCCCTGTTACCCCCTGGAGCCTTCATTCACTCCCTACTTCCCTTTTCCCTTAAGTTTAATAAACTTTCTGGTGTGACGCAATTGTGGTCCTCTGGTCGGTCTGTCTGAATCGTGACAGTACGATCTGACCATTATGGACTCAGCGCACACTTTCCCCGACATGGAAACCGATGAGCATGAGCAGCAGTTCCAGCAGCAGCAACAACAACTCGCCATGCTCATTCAACTCCTCACCAACCTTACCCCAGCCAGTCTGCCCACCAGCCCAGCTCCCCGAGTTACCTGCCCCGGTCATTGCTGCGCTGCCCGGAACCCAAGATTGGAAACCCGAGCGGGTTCAACGGCGATTCAACCCAGGTCCGGCCATTCCTGACTAGCTGCCGACTTCAGTTCTCCTTGCAGCCAAGGACCTTCCACGACGGAGGGGGGCTAAAGTTGGGTATGCCATCACTCACCTGACGGGCGGAGCTCGACTCTGGGGAACAGCAGAGTTCGAACGTCAAACCCCCGCATGTGCAACCTTCGACCTGTTTGCTGAGGAGATGCTGAAGGTGTTTGACCTGGATTCACCCACCGAGAGCGTTTCTGTGAACTGTTCAGTATTCGACAAGGCAGACGTACAGTCGCAGACCATTCCATCGACTTCCGAACCCTGGCTAGACGAAGTTCTTGGAACACACCACGTTGCTGAGGTTTCTTCCATAGTTTGGCTGACTATATCAAGGACGAGTTGGTCTCCCATGAACTGCCTTCCACTCTTGATGAAGCCATCGCACTGACTGTCAGGATCGACAGTAGGATACAGACCCGCCGTGTGGCAGAGGGGGCGCCAAGGTCCACCTACTACCGGCATTCGGAGAGATCCGACTGGGCTTCCTGTCATCTACTGCCACTCACCCAGGTCAGCTTGATCAGTCTGAGCCTATGGAGATTGGGCGAGCCTCCCTCACTCCTGCAGAGCGCCAGCGCGCGCTTCACCTCAAACCTCTGCCTCTATTGTGGAGGTGATGGACATCGTGGTGGTAACCTGCCCCTTAAAGGGCCGAAGCTCACCGGGCGTGGGGGAGTCCGGGTCGAGTTCAATGACCATCCAGTCCTCCGACCGCAAACCCCCTGCTGCAAGTTCACCTCCGCCTCTCTGACTCAACTCACACCCTGGCTGCTCTGGTGGATTCCGGGCGCGAAGCCAACATAATGGACGCTAAGCTGGCACGCCAACTGGGACTGGAGAACCTCCGTTTGACACCTCCTATTCCTGCCCGGCACTGGACGGACACTTACTCGGATCGGTCACTCATGTCACGGCCCGGTCTCGATGGGTCTGTCCGGAAACCATCAAGAAACTATCCAGTTTCACCTGCTCCCCCTCTCCAGGCCAACCCCTCATCCTGGGTTACCCATGGCTCCGCCGGCACAACCCCTCAGCTCGACTGGGTGACCGGGGTGATCAGGGGAGGAGAGGACTGCCACCGAACCTGCCTGCCTTGCTGCGACTGCCCTCGGCCAGTACCTACTAACTCCGGCCCGGACCTCTCCAATGTCCCAGAATGCTACCATGGTCTCAGAGAGGTGTTTAACAAAAGCAAGAGCCACATCTCTGCCCCCTCACCGACTGGGCACGACTGTGCCATCGACCTCCTCCCTGGAACAGCTCCTCCAAGGGGTCGTCTTTATTCGTTGTCTGCTCCTGAAAGAAAGTCCATGGAGGACTACATCAATGGCTCTCTGTCCGCAGGATTAATCCGTTCATCTTCATCTCCTGCTGGTGCTGGCTTCTTCTTTGTGGGGAAGAAGGACGGATCTCTTCGCCCCTGCATCGACTACAGGGGACTCAACGACATCACAGTGAAAAACCGTTACCCTCTGCCTCTGCTCACCTCTGCTTTTGAGTTGCTCCAGGGAGCCACTGTTTTACCAAGTTGGATCTCAGAAACGCTTACCACCTAGTGCGGATCCGGAGGAGATGAATGGAAAACCGCATTCAATACACCAACAGGCCACTACGAGTATCTGGTTATGCCTTTTGGCCTCACCAATGCTCCTGCTGTGTTCCAGGCTCTAGTGAATGATATACTTGGGACATGTTAAACAAGTTTGTCTTCGTTTACCTGGATGACATCTTAATTTACTCCAGAAACCTGTCTGAACACACCCGCCATGTCCAGCAAGTCCTTCATCGTCTTCTGGAGAATTCCCTCACGCCAAGGCAGAGAAATGTGAGTTTCACGTCAAGACAGTGGCCTTCCTGGGGTACATAGTGGCAGAAGGGAAGTATCCAAATGGATCCTGCCAAAGTATCAGCAGTCACTTCGTGGCCAGTTCCGGAGAACAGAAAGAAGCTGCAACAGTTTCTGGGGTTTGCTACTAACTCTATATAGGAAGTTTATCCGGAACTACAGTACCGTTGCTGCCCCTCTCACTGCTCTAACCAGCACCAAGCAACCCTTCACCTGGACCCCAGCAGCCACAAAGCCTTCAGTACCCTCAAAGGTGAGGTTCACCTCCGCTCCCATCCTCCAGATGCCTGATGTGGACCGGCACCATTCAGTGGAGGTGGACGCCTCGGATGTGGGAGTTTTGTGCTGTGATTTCTCAGTGGGCTGCGGAGGATAGGAAGCTCCATCCCTGTTTTTCTCACGCGGTTGTCCCCCTCTGAGTGCAATTACGACAAGAGGAACCGGGAGCTGCTGGCTGTGAAGCTTGCCTTGGAGGAGTGGCGTCACTGGCTGGAGGGGTCCACCATTCCATTTCTCGTTTGGACCGATCATAAGAACTTGGAGTACATCCGCACGGCCAAACGGTTGAACTCCAGGCAGTCCCGGTGGGCCCTGTTCTTCACCAGGTTTAATTTCACTCTGTCATACCGGCCTGAATCACGCAACACCAAGCCAGACGCCCTCTCCGGCCAATTCCAGAAGGATGACACCCCTCCAAGGACCCTGTGTCGATTCTGCCAAGTCCCTGCATCGTTGCAGCTCTGACCTGGGCTGTTGAGGAACAGGTGCTGGAGGCTCTCCGTAACCAGCCAGGTCCCAGCACTTGCCCAGCTGACCGCCTTTTTGTCCCCCGAAGACCTGAGGTCCCAGGTCATTCAGTGGGGACATGACTCCCGCCTAGCTTGTCACCCTGGCTCCACCCGCACTTACAACCTGCTCTCCCAGAGGTTCTGGTGGCCCTCTCTGAGGAAGGATGTACGGGAATTCTCAAGCCTCCCCATCTGCAACCAACACAAGTCGTCCTGCCAGCCCCCAGCCGGATTGCTGCAGCCCCTGCCGGTGCCCAGACGTCCCTGGTCTCACATCGCCCTTGACTTTGTCACGGGGCTGCCCCCTTCAAGTGGCATGACCGTCATTCTCACCATCGTTGACCGTTTCAGCAAGATGGCACACTTCATTCCCTCCCCAAGCTCCCAACCGCCAAGGAGACCGGCCCAGGTGGTCCTGGAACACGTCTTCCGGATCCACGGACTGCCAAGAGGATGTTGTTTCTGACCGTGGTCCACAATTCTCCTCCGCTTTTTGGAAGGAGTTCTGTCACCTGCTGGGAGCCACAGTCAGTCTGACTTCCGGGTTCCATCCCCAATCCAATGGGCAGTCAGAGCGGGCTAATCAGGAGCTCGAGAAGGCACTGCGATGCATGACTTCACGCAACCCCCACTCCTGGTCGCAGCACTTGACATGGGTGGAGTACGCACACAATTCTTCTGACCTGCTCTGCCATCGGTATGTCCCCTTCCAATGTGTTTATGGATACCAGCCTCCTCTATTTGCCAGCCAGGAGGAGGAGGTTACTTGCCCATCTGCACTTGCTTTTGCCCGTCGATGTCGCCGCACCTGGTCACAAGCCCGAGCCACACTCCTCAGGTCCGTTGCCAGCTACACTACCGGGGCCAACCGTCGGAGAATTCCTGCTCCCACCTACCATGTTGGTCAAAGGGTGTGTGTTGTCATCGAAGAACCTGCCACTCAGGGTGGAGTCGCAGAAGCTGGCACCTCGGTTCATTGGCCCATTCCCTATCATAAGAGTGATTAGCCCAACTGCTGTCCGGCTCCAACTGCCTAATTCCCTGAGGGTGCACCCCACTTTCCATGTGTCTAAGATTAAGCCCATCCATGAGAGTCCGCTGGTCCCTGCTGCGCCTGGTCCTCCTCCTCCACGGCTCGGCCGATGGTGGTCTGGTTTACACCGTCCGCCGCCTGCTTCGGTCCAGACGGAGGGGTAGGGGTCTCCAGTACCTCATTGACTGGGAGGGCTATGGACCTGAGGAAAGGACCTGGGTGCCAGCTAGTCGGATTGTGGATAGGACTCTCATCACCGCTTTCACCAACGGCATCCTGATCAACCTGCAATCCGTAGGGGCCGCCCCAGAGGGGTCCCTAACCGTCCGGCGGTCGGCTTCCTGTCCTGTGCCTGATCCTGTCTCGGGACCTGTCCCATCTCCCGACCACGGTCCTCCGGCTTCCTCCGAGGATGAGGACGTCACTGGGACCGTCGGGAGGAGTCTCTAGCCCTCCTCCGGCTCCCCTCCTCCCGCCCGGCGTGGTGTTGCTCTTGGGACTTCTGGGGCCGTCCCTGGGGGGTTCTGTCATGAGCCCTCTCCTCACTCCACCGGGTTACCACCTTAATTGGTTTCCCACTATCTTCCACTCTGCTCACCTCCTCTCTCTACTCAGCCTAACTAGCTCCACCTGTCCCTGCTCTGCTCGGCTCTAATTACTCTGCCAGCTGCGCTGCATTACCCACTAACCTCTCCCAGTATTTAAGGCCCTGTCTTTCAGCTCTCCGGTGTCAGATCGTCTGCAAAGCTCACACCCGGAACCTGTTTGCTCGCGCTTCTGGCTCACCCTGGTTTTGTGACCCCGGACCTGCCTGTTTATTGGATACTCTTCTGCCTTAGGAGATCCAGACCTGCTTCTGCCATTACGACTCCCACTACTCTTCAATCCCGGTAACTCTGACCAGCCTTCTGCCTTGCTACTACGTATTTTGGATTCCCTTGAACTGTACTGCTGCCTGGTTTCATTCCGCCCCTGTTGTGTCTGTGTCTCTCCCCCCAGGACCTTCTGGACCACCCACCACCGGCTTCATAGGACGCTCGCTGCCACTGGGGGCACAGAGCCCAGCGCATTGGACGGGATCCCTGTTACCCCTGGAGCCTTCATTCACTCCCTACTTCCCTTTTCCCTTAAGTTTAATAAACTTTCTGGTGACGCAATTTGTGTGGTCCTCTGGTCGTCTGTCTGAATCGTGACAATTATAAGTGCAGCAATGCACACATGGTAGTAGGCTAATGTTCCATTAGCGGGAAAACACCATTATCAAAAGTGAACGCAAATGCAATTATGCATGTAATGCTTTTATTATAAAGGTGCATTATTATGGTGAAAATTATCTTCCCCAAACTTGAAACTCAAGCGCTGCTTATGTATGCAAGTTAGGCTCTACACCTGTTGTAAAGCGGATTAATGTGGTCCTCTGTAGCTCAATTGGTAGAGCATGGCGCTTGTAACGCCAGGGTAGTGGGTTCGATCCCCGGGACCACCCATACCTAAAAATGTATGCACACATGACTGTAAGTCGCTTTGGATAAAAGTGTCTTCTAAATGGCATATTATTAATTTTAAGAAGTTATTTGGCCACTTTAGTTGTGATACAAACCTTATCAAAACATATAGGCCTATGGGCTAGGCTACATGAGGTGTGTGACTATGATTAGAAAAGTCACAAAAAAAAGGCATTGCTGGGCATCATTCACAAGTGATAATATATCATTCACAAGTGATAAGCTAATATTTTCACCATCACACTATTCTTGATTTAATCTTGTCTTTACATATACTAAATAATATATGTGTGAAATTTGTTTTGATTTAGAATGGCCCATTACCAAATACAAAACAAATACATAATTTACGTTTCCCATGGTTCATTTTCATGCCAACCAGGAAGGCTATACTCCTGTTGTAAATATAAGCAATGTGCTTAATATTAGGAAAGTTGAGAAATAAATATTGTAGGCCATCACTCTGTTTTCTCACGCAATTGCACAGCCTATAGAAATGTTGCGCAACATGAGCTCATGGGCTCTCATGAAGTGTTTGATTAGATTTTTGATTACATTTGCATTGACGTCAGAGTGATTGGAGCGTGCGTGCGTGTGTGTGTGACAGAAAGCGAGTGAGTAGGTCCTCCTCACTCTTCATCTGAAAACCTTTACCCAAACAACATCCAAGAGACTGAGTTTATAAGCAAAGCTTAGTGAGATTAGCAGATCCCATTTTTCTGTTGTGCCATCGTATGCTGTCAAAATGCATCTACGCTACTCAGCTGTAGTGGCACTTATCTTCAGAGCCGTCCCCTCGTCGGCTAGTCTAGTGTTTATGAAGAACACATTGTCATTGTCACACATTGTCAAACACTGGGACACTACAGAGAAGGGCTGGCAGTTTGCAGTGTGTCCTCAAACCCAGAGAGGTACACTGGCATGTTTGGAGGGTGCACGGACTACTTACGCTGAGGACCTGATGAGCTCAGTGTGTGTGTGTGTGTGTGTGTGTGTGTGTGTGTTCCTGTGCACGTGTGTGTGCCCTTCGTCGTCCCCATTTAACAACAACATGCCTTGTCAGAGAAGAAGACATTGATACAGTCTTCAGCTTGACACAGAACAAAGAGCTCAGTGAGTAACAGGAGCCCGCATGCATAACCCAATCACTGTGACCACAGCATGCATCCGAACCAGCGTTCATCTGATATACAAGCGGTTGAACAAATGTTTGCTTGCCAAATGCCACCCTATTCCCTATGTAGTGCACTACTTTTGACCAGGGTCCATATGACTCTGGTCAAAAGTAGTGCACTATATAGGTACTAGGGTGATCTAGGGTGCTATTTGAGACATAGAGCCTTTCCTCAGGAAATGGATCGGTCCGTATTGGATTGCAGGGCCAAGACGTGTGCTTCCATCTAGAGCGGAGTGCTGGAGTGTTTGGTCGAGTAATTAAGCTCTGCCTTATGTAATTAGCTGATTAGAATGGTGGAATATGTAGATACTAATTACAAAGGACATACACACAAGACCAGTGAAATGTTTTACATGCTACAAACTCAATCTGACAAGAGGTCGTTTCACAGTAACCTGAGAGTTTTGTAAGGTTTATTACATCTATTATACAAATGGGAAAGATAGGGGCTTCTCTGAAAACCTTCTAGAACAACAACACTTTACAAATTATTACTAAACACTTCCAAGTCACGGGTCAGGGGTCAGGGGTCAGGGGTGAGGGCTCCAGGGGATCTAGGATCAGGTCCCCCCCCTGTCCAGGGCCGTATCAAGCGTTTCGGAGTAGGAGTACTGATCTAGGATCAGGTCCCTCCCCACTGTCCATGTAATCTTATTCATTAAGATCTAAAAGACAAAACTGATCCCAGATCAGTACTCCTATACTGAGACGCTTTATGACTACTGGCCCTGGTGTACGATTCCACGAGGAGGAAGGAGTAGTGTGTCTGTGTGGGGACTGTTGTTGGTGCGCTGCCTGACAGGTGACCAGGTGTATTCTCTGGTCTCATAGTCAAACCCTCGGGGGGTGAAGTAATTAGAATAGCGGTGGAGGACAGAGGAGCTTACGCAGCAAGCCCAGCTGTTTAGAAAGACATTCCCAAGGAGCCGTATATGTCTATGGAGCGGCTCATTTGACTGGGGTTGTGTTTGCACACAGAGACATGCCGAGACGGGCCGTAGGCAGTCTGGCCATGTCTCTATAATTTCGCTGATGTAGAGCTGCAAGGGTAGAGCAGCCAAGCCCTCATAGAGAGATGGGGGATCTCCCACACTGAAACATGCCATCTCTTTTTCTTTAGCTTTCCATGCATCTTTCTTCCATTCTCTCTCTCTCTCATAACCTCAATATGGTTGCTCCTCAGGGGGCATTAGGGGAGGCATGCATTTATTTATTTGTGATTTCTCCCCCAACCCAAAGCTGTGCGTGTGCTCTTAACAGAATCGATTGTCATTGTAAACACAGCCCCTGTAGCGCAGAGGGTCCCAGTGACTTGGTTCACTTGAAGCATAAATATCGTCTCATCCCTGCTGATTCTGATTCTCTCTCTCTCTCTCTCTCTCTCTCTCTCTCTCTCTCTCTCTCTCTCTCTCTCTCTCTCTCTCTCTCTCTCTCTCTCTCTCTCTCTCTCTCTCTCTCTCTCTCTCTCTCTCTCTCTCTCTCTCTCTCTCTCTCTCTCTCTCTCTCTCTCTCTCTCTCTCTCTCTCTCTCTCTCTCTCTCTCTCAAGAAGTGCCATTGTCTCAAGCAGGAGGAGAAAAGCAACTGTCGGATCGCTGCCTGATCTCTGCCTGTGTATTGAATGCATGTGGGTGGAATCTGGCGAGAGGACATGAAACAGCAACGCCACCTTTAGAAGAAGAGGAAAACTGAAATGGATCAAACCGGGCTTGGATCATTCACACACACACACACACACACACACACACACACACACACACACACACACACACACACACACACACACACACACAGGAGCTCTGCCCTCTACTGAATCCCAGTGATAAGAATAGAGCATAGTTGGCAGTAGACAAGAGAGTGGGGATGTTTACAAGGAGCTTTGTTCCTCTGTCCCTCTGTCATCCCAGCCCTGATCTATCCTGCAGATGTAGAGCAGGGTCTCCCAAACTCGGTCCTGGGGCTCCCCCTGGGTGCACGTTTTGGTTTTTAACCCCTAGCATTACACAGCTGATTCAAATAATCCAAGCTTGATGATGAGTTGGTTATTTTAATCTGCTGTGTAGTGTTAGGTCAAAACCCAAAACGTCCACCCAGGGAGGGGGGGGGTCCCAGGACTGAGTTTATGAACCCTGCTGTAGAGGGGTTTGACCAGAGAAACAAGGCGGGCCAGGGTTCGGGGTCCTTCCGTTCTTCCAAATACGTGTTCAGAGTACCTTGCACAAGTTTAACTTTCATTCGTTGTGCTGTGTTGTGCATCTCCAGGCCTCCACACATACAAGCCACTGATGCGATCAATTGGAACATCTACATTTTAAAAAAGTCTAATAAATCCATTTAATATACACCATCACAATAAATCCATTATTCATTTTAATCAGGTCCAAAGGAAACATTATGATATGAATTATTATTTTTATCAGAAGAACCGAATATGAGTCGGCCTACTGTATGTTATTGTCACGCCCTGGCTCTGGGGACTCTTAAATGTTGAGCCAGGGTGTGGATTTTCCTTGTTTTGTTTTCTAGGTTTTTCGTTCTAGATCGTGTATTTCTATGTTGGCCAGGGTGGTTCCCAATCAGAGACAGCTGTAGCTCGTTGTCTCTGATTGGGGACCATACTTAGGCAGCCTGTTGGCATGTTACGTTGTGGGATCTTGATCCGTAAGGTTTGTGTTTTGACCTAGGACTTCACGTATCGTTTGGTTTGTTGTTTTGTTTCGTGTGCAGTACGGTAAATAAAGTATGTACGCCTATCACGCTGCGCCTTGGTCCGCTTCATCTAACGACGATCGTGACAGTTATCTGGCTATGCGCCATGCCATAGACCAATTATGTACCAAAGACATCTTAAATCTGTGTTTTTTAAATGTTTTTCTGCCGTGCATAATATGGTAGGCTATTAGGATATGTATTGTATAATAACACAACCATTATTCATTAGCTCTAATATGCGTATGGGTGTTCTACATGCAATGTCTTAAATGCTTTGAATGAATCATCACCTTAGAGAGCGCTGTCTACTTCGCTGTCTACAACGACCATGTTTTCCAATCAGTTACAACCTGTTGTTGAACATTGAACAGTGATGTCAAACGATGAGTTTTAAAAGCATGATACTGTTTTTGATGATAAGTGTTTGATGTGATTTTCCGATTGCATTTGTATGGATGTCAGAGTGGTCCGAGGGACAACGGAGCCCTGAGTACCAGGCGGTTAGGACCTGATGGTCGTTAGCAAGTTGGGTACCACCAACGCATGTGCATAAAAGGAGATTACCGTGACTCAACGGTCACGTGGAATTTGACTGCGGTCATGACTCATGACTGCCGGTGTGGCGGTAAATACGGTCACCGCAACCACCCTAGTTGTTTCTTACATGTAACTTTAAGTATGCTGCTCTCTTGGCCAGGGCTCACTTGAAAAAGAGATGTCGATCTCAATGTGACTTCTCCGGTTAAATAAAGGATAAATAAATAGAAAATAGCTTTTTTCAAATAGCGGGTGGCAAAAGTTCTCCACTGCACAGGCCTCCATTGTTCCAGCCAAATATGGAGGTCAGTTTTTAAATGATTCACTGTCATTCACCCCTGTTATTACTGTACTGTAAGGTTTGATCCTAATCAGCTTCAGATTCATTCTAACTCCTCTATATTCACACCTAGGTAATTCAATGTTATTTTTTAAGTGAACGTGATAATTAACCTCAAAGCAACAAGCATAATGAAGTAATTTTCTACAAATTGAAAAATTCCTAAGAAGGTTTAAATGTTACCAGTGATGTAAATAGTCAGAGAACACTCTGTTTCATAGAAAATAACAGGTTCATGAAACCCCATTTCAAGGGGTTAACCTGTTTTTGAAAAAACATGAAGATACACTACCCCTCATACTGGACTACTGGAATTCCCATAAATTGGACACATACATTACAAGCACTAAGGCAACGTTCGCACAAAGACAACACCAGACAATAGGAGTAGCTATAAAAAAATATATATATGTTTGAAAACACTACTGGTTAACAGTAGTGCACTACACAGGGAATAGGGTGCCATTTGAGATGCAAGCAAGGTCTGAACATAAAGCGACCACGTGTTCCAATTAAGCTAGCTAGCTCCATTCTGACACTAATGGCTAACCACACTCCAACCGTTAGCTAGCTCCATTCTGACGCTAATGGCTAATCACGCTCCAACCGCTAGCTAGCAAGCTCCATTCTGACGCTAATGGCTAATCACGCTCCAACTGCAAACTAGCTAGCACTAGTGCCTCGTGTGTATTTATAGGAAAAGAGGATATGATTTGAAGTGCTTTGTGTCGCGATGGTAAACAAGCTGGCAGGGAGGCAGGGTGACAGGGACGGAGGGAGGCAGGGAGGCAGGGAGGCTGGGTGGCAGGGAGGCTGGGTGGCAGGGAGGCTGGGAGGCTGGAAGGCAGGGTGGCGGGCAGGCAGGGTGGCTGGGAGGCAGGGTGGCTGGAAGGCGGGGGTGGCGGGGAGGATGGGAGGCTGGGAGGCAGGGTGGCTGGGAGGCAGGGTTGCTGGGTGGCTGGGAGGCTGGGTGGCTAGGAGGCTGGGATGCAGGGTGGCGGGGAGGCTGGGAGGCTGGGTGGCTGGGAGGCAGGGTGGCAGGGAGGCAGGGTGGCGGGGAGGCTGGGAGGCAGGGTGGCTGGGAGGCTGGGAGGCAGGGTGGATGGGAGGCAGGGTGGCGGGGAGGAAGGGTGGCAGGGTGGCTGGGAGGCAGGGTGGCTGGAAGGCGGGGTGGCGGGGAGGATGGGAGGCTGGGAGGCAGGGTGGATGGGAGGCAGGGTGGCGGGGAGGCTGGGAGGCAGGGAGGCTGGGAGGCTGGGAGGCTGGGAGGCTGGGAGGCAGGGAGGCAGGGAGGCTGGGAGGCTGGGAGGCAGGGAGGCTGGGAGGCAGGGACAATAGACACACAGGAGCCACAGTCTGAAGCCTTCTCTACACAATGGCTGCCAACATCTGTGGCCACGTACCTGAGAGGAAAGAGAGCCAACTGACTGTTCACACAAGGAGAGGCTAAGGTAAACAATGTTTATTAGGAACCAAGGCTACAAACTCTGTAGTTAACGATGCCAGGTCAAGAAAAGTGGAAGGCTGTGAAAGCAAAGCATTTAAATGAGGTGCACATTGGTTGCATTCCATTCCATTGCAGTCTGTAGGCCCGCCTTTCTAAATAAGGAGCGATTCCAATGGAGTGGCAGCGACAATAAACACGCATAATACCTTCCTTACATTTACATATCAAATAACCCTCACTAACAATCACAGACACAGACACAAAGCCAGCCAGACACACACAAACACATACCTATGCGCTTGAACACACACACACACACACACACACACACACACAAGCACACACGAATCCTCAACAACACTCACACAGAGTACAGTACCACAACAACAACTCCATAAAATCTTCTTGCCATCCAAACACAAACACACTAACTGCAGTTCAGTAATCATGTCAATCATTCTAAATAAACAAAACTGCTTTCTCTCTCTCTCTCTCTCTCTCTCTCTCTCTCTCTCTCTCTCTCTCTCTCTCTCTCTCTCTCTCTCTCTCTTCCTCTCTCCTCCTCCTTCCTCTCTTCCTCTCTTCCTCTCTTCCTCTCTCCCTCTCTCCATCTCAGGCACACGTACACACACAGACAGACTTCCAATATTTTTCCTCCCTGAGGTTGACAGCTGTCACCTTTGTGTACTCTCCTGTTTTCAGGGGCAAATAATGCAAATAACGCCCTTTGATGAATATTCATGAGGTACAGGAAGCAGCAGGTTACACGCCACAGACAAGAGCAGAGAGAGAGAGTGAGAGAGAAAAAGAGAGAGAGAGAGAGAGATAGTGGCAGACAGTGCAAGAGGGAGAGCGAGAAAGAGAGAGAGAGAGAGAGAGAGAGAGAGAGAGAGAGAGAGAGAGAGAGAGAGAGAGAGAGAGAGAGAGAGAGAGAGAGAGATAGTGGCAGTCAGTGCAAGAGGGAGAGAGAAAAACCCAGAAAGAGGGAGGGGGAGGAAAGCAGTCAGTCTGACAATTACAGAATGAAAGGATGTCAAGGGAGTGAGAGGAGAGAGAGAAAGAGAGAGAGAGAGAGAGAGAGAGAGAGAGAGAGAGAGAGAGAGAGAGAAGCCGATAGGGACTAGAAGTCAAGTCGACACTAAACCTGCTCTTTCAGAGGGCCCGCTGACTTAATTATCCTGGCAGTACTAATAATAATCAGGTCTGGCAGCTCGACTCTATGCCACACGGCTCACCTCGCCTCGCGGATGACAGAGCTGGCACAACTACAGACGAGCTGAGCTGACCGCCGCCACCGACACGGTCACCAAGACACGCGACCCGAGAATGGGACGAGGGCCAGGGACGGGTGACATTTTCACCTACTTGGACCGCTGCACAATGTGGAGCGGTGGCGAGGTGACGCCTGATGGAGAGCCATGTGTCAGTGTTGTACTAATGAGCTTATGGGCGAGAATAGCACAGCAGAGGGGACAGTCACCAGGCAGCCTTTTTAACACTGAGGGGTTCATTCTCATCAGGGGTCATGGGGTCAGGAGTTACCACGTGACCAGACTAGGGCTGTGGCGGTCATGAAATGTTGTACGCCTGGAGATTGTCAAGCAAATAACTGCCGGTCTCACGGTAATTGGCCATTAATTCACATAAACACATTTAGCATCTCCTGGCGTCCACGCATAGCCTACAAGCCACTGATGCAGACCTTTCGAACATCTACATTTTAAGTCTAATAAAACCATGTAATATAGCCTACATCCATTATTTATTTTAGACAGGTCTAAAGAAACATGATATGAAGAAAATTTAGTCTATTTCGAAAGAACAGAATAGCATACTCTGATTTGTCCTTATGTTAGGCCCTGATCTGGCTATGCCATATGGCTGTGGGCTACACTAGTTCATTTAGCAGACAAGATTTGCTCAAATTTGAAAGGCTATTTTCTCCAAACGATTTGAGGGAGTGCACACATGTGGCTATTCTGTGTTGAGTTAACAAAGAAACAGGTAGTCCTATATGCTTAATTTAGAATTATTTATGTAACTTTAGTTGTGATACAAATGTTGGGCTATATGTTTTGATTTTTAATACATTCTAAGGCTGCATGATGTGACTCTAATGATGATTTGAAAACAGTTGCATGAAAGGCATGAGCTCTGCTTGTTTTCTGAGCAGGCTGTACACACTTCATCAGTCACTCATTCACAATCTGACAAGCACTTGATAATGCCTCTAATTTCCTAGCGGCATCCCCTTTGTGTGGCCGTAATGCCGCCTCAAAAAATCCAGGCCTTTTGTGGCCAGTGTCCCCTTGGGCTGAATATAATCATTATAATTCCCTTCTCCCGGCTGCGTGCCAAAGCACCTCTCGCTCACATGGCTCTCCATCAAGTGATCTGGTCTTTCTCACAGGCTACAAGTGAAGACAGACCCATCGGGGACGCAACTGCGCGTGTCCTTGTCCAATTCCGACAGCACATATTGAAGATATTGGAAGAACTGTCCACATTTACTTTTCGTCAGCCAACAAGATGAGTAGGCCTAACGAACAGCAAAAGCACTAGCCTATGTCAATCTACTATCCCCCAAAGTACAAAAGTTGACCTATTCTATTCTGTGCAAGAAATAAATATTCCAAACATAGTCCGGGACAGTTGTGGGATGCGATAGATCCCAAATTAATACAACCACTAGCATCAAAAAAAATGTTTTAAGCAATGAGCCTGACGCAACAGATGACAACATTTAGCTTAAAATGATAAACTATTAGGCTATTTCTTCACATTATAAGTGCAGCAAAGCGCACATGGCAGTAGGCTACATCAGGTGTATGACTATGATTTGAAAACGCTGGGTATCATTCACAAGTGATAGGCTAATATTGTCACCCATCAGACTATTCTTGATTTATTCTTGTCTTTACATATACTAAATAACATATGTGTGAAATTTGTTTTGATTTAGAATGGACCATTATCATGCATCTGTCTCGAAACAGGGGCAGCGGGAAAAAATACATGTCATCTATGCACTTAAATTGCGAATGGAGGACGCTTTTCCTGGTGTTAATTTTCATGCCAGCCAGGTAGGCTATACTCCTGTTGTAAAGATAAGTAATTTGCATAATATTAGAAATGTTGAGAAATAAATATATTAGGCCTAGCCTATAGAAAGCTGATGGGATCCTCCTCTTTTTAATAGAGGCCATCACTCTGTTTTCTCACGCAATTGCACAGCCTATGGAAATGATGCGCAACATGAGCTCATGGGCTCTCATGAAGTGTTTGATTAGATTTTCGATTTTATTTGCATTGATGTCAGAGTGATTAGAGGGACAACAGAGAGCTGAGTACCAGACAGTTAGCAAGTTTGGTAGGCTACCAATGACCATCAGCAGCATCAGAGCTTGGAGAAGCCTAATTAATTACCTGCGGTCATGACTTGTGACTGCCGGTGTGGCGGTAATATGGTCACCATAACAGCTCTAAACCAGACCAGGAAAAACTCAGGGTCAGGACAGTCCCCAATGACAACCATCAACCATCCATCAGTGCTCTCTCTCTTGGACTGTACTACTGACTACATTCTAGGTCCTGAACCCTCACTGGAAACATGTTAGAAGTCTGAAGCTGAGTGTTTAGATGGGCTGTCGGATGGAGACAGGGATTGGTTGTGCTATGACATTAGCAGAGCGTTAGGTTAAAGGATAATAACATCTTGAACTCTATGGCCTTAGAATGATCCCTGACTCATAAGAAGATGTTGGAGCAGTTTTCAGGCTTCTTACCTTGGTTTAATATCAGCGACTTGGCATACTGTACCTTGATTTCAGTATGGCTGGGGGTTAAGTTGACTCTTAAGTGTGACTTTGTCGCCAAGCCTGGGTCTACGTCTCAATAAGCCCTGGTCAAAAAGTACTGCACTGTTTGGGAATGAGGTGCCGTTTGGGACACTTGGTTAACTGGTAGAGGCAGACTTCTGCACAAACACACAGGGAACAATTCTGAGTAAGAATAATAAGACTTCACCTTTATGTCTTTATCTCTTCTCTGACAGAAAATAAAAATACATCGGCCATTTTGAAATTGATGTCGGCGCATTGTAAGTAAACTAACTCTGACCCAACTCTTGAAATGAGTAGACAGGGGAATAGAAGGGAAAATGAGGTTTCCGTCCAACAATTTCATGCGGATGAATTACCTGAGGTGTCAAAAAAAAAACTCACGACAGGCCTTATGAAAACAACACATTTGCCGGTCAAATTTTCCAACGTCGACAAAACAAATCAAGCAAGACAAGGTGTGATATTTTTTGGGGGGGGTCGGTGAAATAGATTATTCGACAATTGCGGTGGAACCGCTTTTATGCGCAAATATTTATATAAAAACCATCATGTCGCAGTAAACTAAGAAATACACTACAGCATGTGAAAGAGAGAGATGTAGCCTACTGGGACCATATGGGGAAAGTGGATGAGTAATTGGTCAAGCTAGATCAGGATGAGGAAAACAAGAGCACAAGACAAAGAAATGCTCACATCGCTGCGGTCTTTAGTACACAAGCTTTGAATATGTTTACCATGGGAAAATCACTAAGTACAGCTTTCATCCGTCTCTCTGGAGAGGAGACATGCTTTGATGGCAACAAAATAATGGCTACCGTTCATTGGCAGATAATTGGAGGTGAAAAAAATTGCAGTGATTCTTGTGGAAACGAAGCGGCCCTTTTTACTTGATTTGTTTTCCCCCATTGTTGTTGTCCTCCTGTCTCTCCTGTCTCCTGTGTCTCCTGTGTCTCCTGTCTCCTGTCTCCTGTGTCTTCTGTGTCTTCTGGGTCTTTTTTTGTGTCTCCTGTGTCTCCTGTGTCTCCTGTGTCTCCTGTGTGTCCTGTCTCCTGTGTCTCCTGTGTGTCCTGTCTCCTGTGTCTCCTGTGTGTCCTGTGTGTCCTGTGTCCTGTGTCTCCTGTGTCCTGTCTCCTGTGTCTCCTGTGTGTCCTGTGTCCTGTGTCTCCTGTGACTCCTGTCTCCTGTGTCTCCTTTGTGTCCTGTCTCCTGTGTGTTCTGTATGTCCTGTGTCCTGTGTCACCTGAGACTCCTGTCTCCTGTGTCTCTATGTAATACTAAGGAGTATAAGAAAAGGGGTGAGAGAGAAGGCTAGGCTGCCTCCCAAATTGCACCCTATTCCCTATAAAGTGTGCTACTATTGACCAGAGAGCCCTATGGGCCCGGGTCAAAGATAGTTCACTAACATTCACTATACGCAGGCTAGGTATGGACTAGTAACAGTATACAGTGGCTTGCGAAAGTATTCACCCCCCTTGGCACTTTTCCTATTTTGTTGCCTTACAACCTGGAATTAAAATGGATTTTTTGGGGGTGGTTTGTATCATTTGATTTACACAACATGCCTAGCACTTTGAAGATGCAAAATATTTTTTATTGTGAACAAACAAGAAATAAGACAAAAAAAACAGAAAACTTGAGCGTGCATAACTATTCACCCACCCAAGATCAATACTTTGTAGAGCCACCTTTTGCAGCAATTACAGCTGCAAGTCTCTTGGGGTATGTCTCTATAAGCTTGGCACATCTAGCCACTGGGATTTTTGCCCATTCTTCAAGGCAAAACTGCTCCAGCTCCTTCAAGTTGGATGGGTTCTGCTGGTGTACAGCAATATTTAAGTCATAGCACAGATTCTCAATTGGATAGAGGTCTGGGCTTTGACTAGGACATTCTAAGACATTTAAATGTTTCCCCTTAAACCACTCGAGTGTTGCTTTAGCAGTATGCTTAGGGTCATTGTCCTGCTGGAAGGTGAACCTCCGTCCCAGTCTCAAATCTCTGGAAGACTGAAACAGGTTTCTCTCAAGAATTTCCCTGTATTTAGCACCATCCATCATTCCTTCAATTCTGACCAGTTTCCCAGTCCCTGCCGATGGTGTTCTCGGGGTGATGAGAGGTGTTGGGTTTGCGCCAGACATAGCGTTTTAGTTGATGGCCAAAAGCTCAATTCATCTGACCAGAGTACATTCTTCCATATGTTTGGTGAGTCTCCCACATGCCTTTTGGCGAACACAGAACGTGTTTGCTTATTTTTTTCTTTAAGCAATGGCTTTTTTCTGGCCACTCTTCCATAAAGCCCAGCTCTGTGGAGTGTACGGCTTAAAGTGGTCCTATGGACAGATACTCCCATCTCCACTGTGGAGCTTTGCAGCTCCTTCAGGGTTATCTTTGGTCTCTTTGTTGCCTCTCTGATTAATGCCCTCCTTACCTGGTCTGTGAGTTTTGGTGGGCGGCCCTCTCTTGGCAGGTTTGTTGTGGTGCCATATTCTTTCAATTTTTTAATAATGGATTTAATGGTGCTCCATGGGATGTTCAAAGTTTTGGATATTTTTTTATAACCCAACCCTGATCTGTACTTCTCCACAACTTTGTCCCTGACCTGTTTGGAGAGCTCCTTGGTCTTCATGGTGCCGCTTGCTTGGTGGTGCCCCTTGCTTAGTGGTGTTGCAGACTCTGGGGCCTTTCAGAACAGGTGTATATATACTGAGATCGTGTGACAGATCATGTGACAATTAGATTGCTCATGAGATTTAACTCATTATGTGACTTCTGAAGGTAATTGGTTGCACCAGATCTTATTTAGGGGCTTCATAGCAAAGGGGGTGAATACATACGCACGCACCATTTTTCCGTTATTTATTTTGTAGAATTTTCTGAAACAAGTCCATGACATGAAATCCAAATAAAAATCAATTTAAATTACAGGTTGAAGTGCAACAAAATAGTAAAAACGCTGAGGGGGATGAATACTTTCGCAAGGAACTGTATGATAATAGTAACAGATTCCATGTGTTTTCTTTATGCACATCAACTCTTGCCCGCTGTCTGCAGGTACACATACGTGTTGTCTGCGGGTACACATACGTGCTGTCTGCAGGTACACATACGTGCTGTCTGCAGGTACACATACGTGTTGTCTGCAGGTACACATACGTGTTGTCTGCAGGTACACATACGTGTTGTCTGCAGGTACACACACGTGCAGTCTTACCCTGAAGTAAAAGCAAAATCGAAACTTTAAGTCTCCCCAAGGGGGGAGCAAATTGGGAAGCTTTTGTTTTGCAAACCAGTGGATTACGCCCATTTACCACTCCACCTACCAACATGCTTGTGATCTACTTTCCAAACGTTGAATATCACGACGTAGTCACCTTACTATAGATTCACCTTCATCTTCACGACGAAGTCACCTTACTACATATTCACCTTCATCTTCACGACGTAGTCACCTTACTATAGATTCACCTTCATCTTCACGACGTAGTCACCTTACTATAGATTCACCTTCATCTTCACGACGTAGTCACCTTACTATAGATTCACCTTCATCTTCACGACGTAGTCACCTTACTATAGATTCACCTTCATCTTCACGACGTAGTCACCTTACTATAGATTCACCTTCATCTTCACGATGTAGTCACCTTACTATAGATTCACCTTCATCTTCACGATGTAGTCACCTTACTATAGATTCACCTTCATTTTCACGATGTAGTCACCTTACTATAGATTCACCTTCATCTTCACGACGTAGTCACCTTACTATAGATTCACCTATATTTTCACGATGTAGTCACCTTACTATAGATTCACCTTCATCTTCACGATGTAGTCACCTTACTATAGATTCACCTTCAGCTTCACGACGTAGTCACCTTACTATAGATTCACCTTCATCTTCACGACGTAGTCAGCTTACTACAGATTCCCCTTCATCTTCACGATGTAGTCACCTTACTACAGATTCACCTTCATCTTCACGATGTAGTCACCTTACTATAGATTTACCTTCATCTTCACGATGTAGTCAGCTTACTATAGATTAACCTTCATTTTCACGACGTAGTCACCTTACTATAGATTCACCTTCATCTTCACGACGTAGTCAGCTTACTATAGATTCACCTTCATCTTCACGACGTAGTCAGCTTACTATAGCTTCACCTTCATCTTCACGACGTAGTCAGCTTACTACAGATTCACCTTCATCTTCACGACGTAGTCAGCTTACTACAGATTCACCTTAATCTTCACGACGTAGTCACCTTACTATAGATTCACCTTCATCTTCACGATGTAGTCACCTTACTATAGATTCACCTTCATCTTCACGATGTAGTCACCTTACTATAGATTCACCTTCATCTTCACGATGTAGTCACCTTACTATAGATTCACCTTCATCTTCACGATGTAGTCACCTTACTATAGATTTACCTTCATCTTCACGATGTAGTCACCTTACTATAGTTTACCCTCTAAGATTACCTTCATCTTCACGATGTAGTCACCTTACTATAGATTCACCTTCATCTTCACGATGTAGTCACCTTACTATAGATTCACTTTCATCTTCACGACGTAGTCACCTTACTATAGATTCAGCTTCATTTTCACGATGTAGTCAGCTTACTATAGATTTACTTTCATTTTCACGATGTAGTCACCTTACTATAGATTAACCTTCAACTTCACGATGTAGTCACCTTACTATAGATTCACCTTCATCTTCACGATGTAGTCACCTTACTATAGATTCACCTTCATCTTCACGATGTAGTCACCTTACTATAGATTCACCTTCATCTTCACGATGTAGTCACCTTACTACAGATTTACCTTCATCTTCACGATGTAGTCACCTTACTACAGATTCACCTTAATCTTCACGATGTAGTCACCTTACTATAGATTTACCTTCAGCTTCACGATGTAGTCACCTTACTATAGATTTACTTTCATTTTCACGATGTAGTCACCTTACTATAGATTAACCTTCAACTTCACGATGTAGTCACCTTACTATAGATTCACCTTCATCTTCACGACGTAGTCACCTTACTACAGATTTACCTTCATTTTCACGATGTAGTCACCTTACTACAGATTTACCTTCATCTTCACGATGTAGTCACCTTACTACAGATTCACCTTCATCTTCACGATGTAGTCACCTTACTACAGATTTACCTTCATCTTCACGATGTAGTCACCTTACTACAGATTCACCTTAATCTTCACGATGTAGTCACCTTACTATAGATTTACCTTCAGCTTCACGATGTAGTCACCTTACTATAGATTCACCTTCATTTTCACGATGTAGTCACCTTACTATAGATTCACCTTCATTTTCACGATGTAGTCACCTTTCTATAGATTCACCTTCATTTTCACGATGTAGTCACCTTACTACAGATTTACCTTCATCTTCACGACGTAGTCACCTTACTACAGACTCACCTTCATTTTCACGATGTAGTCACCTTACTACAGATTTACCTTCATCTTCACGACGTAGTCACCTTACTACAGACTCACCTTCATTTTCACGATGTAGTCACCTTACTACAGATCTGCACGTCTCTTCCAAGTGACTGGGCGAGAGCAGGAGCTAGCCTGCTCTTTCTGTTTGCTAATGCATAGTAGCCATTTTAGTGACAGCTAGGGCTCATCGCCCAGCCTCAAGTTCCACTTCTGTTCGTGAACAACATCAGCTTCACTTGTTTTATCCCGTGGACAAACATGTGAACTAGCTACTAATCAGCTCCTCAAACACTAACCGAGGAGGAGGCGGTATGTCTAAGGAAGATAGACGTTATCTCTCTCTCTCTCTCTCTCTCTCTCTCTCTCTCTCTCTCTCTCTCTCTCTCTCTCTCTCTCTCTCTCTCTCTCTCTCTCTCTCTCTCTCTCTCTCTCTCTCTCTCTCACTAATCAACACAGCAACAGAGAGAAGAAGAATCAAATAGGACGGTTCATTTTGCAATTGTTGATGTGTAAAACATCCAATTCTTTTGAATAGGGTCACAGCAAGCACAGGCATTCACGCACGTACTCTCACACACACACACCTGTTTGTCTGGGAGTCGACGGGTTGAAAAGTGGGACTTCCGCCTGTCCTCCCTTGCAATCTCCTCCTCCTCCTCTTCACACACACACACACACACACACACACACACACACACACACACACACACACACACACACACACACACACACACACACACACACACAGGTAAACACACACACACACACACACACACACAGGTAAACACACACACACACGTAAACAAACACACTCTCAAGCGAGCTGTAAGGGCCCTGGAGGAGAGGAGCTGAGAGATCGATGATAGCATCTTGGGATCAGGGGTGGCGTACAAGGATATGTGTGTAGTGGGATTAGCCGGATTTACAGAGGATCAGATAGAAACTGTAGATCTCTTACAGCAGCGTAGAGGCCTAGTCCTTCCACCTGCTTACACTGCACACACTCGTACCCTGACACCTCTCCACACAGGTCATACACACGTACACACACACACACCGACTATAGACTCTCAAACAAACACAGACACACACACACACACACACACATTAGCTTGAATACAACTACTAACAACACCTTTGTTTCCCTGCTCCTCGTTCACTGGCAGTCAGCCTGCGCAGCTGATGATGGCCCATCCAAACTAATGTCACACATAATAATAGAGTTAGCCTAAAGACAACGTTACATTGACAACAGTCTGATGGGTGAGAATATTATCAATTGTTAAATTGTATTTGAAGAATCTGATGCACAGCGCAGCTTGGAATTGACACAGAGGTAGGGAAACAGAACCCAAAAAGTGACTAACAAGCCGGTAAGACATGTTGATGTCTATATAGTTTCAGAGAGAGCAGATTCTGCAGTTTCCAAATCACCTATCCTTGCCAAACAACGCTTAAAAATGATTCCTTGAGCTCTATTTCAAAATATAACTCTTTGGTAGAATTACCACATTCCATGTGCTCCCCAGGTGAACTCAAAGCACACTAATATATTTAAACTCAAGATATGCCATTTTCTGTTCTTTTGAAATGCATTTTCTTAGTTTCATAATGTTGCTTAAGACCTGCCCTTAACGAATTTATAATGAATGATCTTGGTGATGGTGTTTATTTAATGGATTTTAACACTTTAAATGTGGTGTTTTAGTGGTTATTCATCCATACATATATCCTACAGTTACATTAACTAATGAAAATGCTATTGTGTTATTTGAAATACATTTTCTTTCATATTCTAATGTTTCATAAGACCTTCATTAACACAATCAAATTATTATTTTTGCGATAGCATATATGAAATTAATTTATTAGACTGTTAGAATGTTGACGTCCAAAAGACTCGTCATTGGCTCAAAGGGGGATCCCTCGAGGCCAGGCTTTTCTAGTGTTAATGCATTATTAACACAAATACTGTTGCACAGTTTATCATATGCAGTATATTGTGCAATTGACTGTGGCT